>NW_012104909.1:564175-570645 GCF_000951045.1 Mandrillus leucophaeus | reverse complement strand
TAATAAGTAAAATTCAAATTTATTTAATATATTTATTGCTTATTGGAAACCAAAAAGCATTTTCAAACATGATTAGGACATGGAATATTATCATAATTTCTGGTTTTTACATAGATTTTATATTTTATCATTTTTGAAATACTAAACTTTATCTGCAAGAGAAGGGAAATCAACATGTTTTCTAAAAGAATATTTTTAAATATCCAAGATCGGTGGATTTATACACGCAGATACTAGTGTAGTGTTATTAAACATTGCAATAATGCAAATAAAAATTTTCATCATTTATATATGATTGACATTGAAAAAATGTTTAAAAATTTTAAATGGATAAAGCCGTTTTAAAGTGAACAGTGAACAAGAAATACATTATAACTTTTTAGTTGTAAAGTAGACAAGGATTTAGTAGTCAGAGTATAGTTATTACTGTCACTAATAAAATAGGCCTAATTGGTGGTATGGCAATTTATGACACACTAAAATTTCTCATGAATTAGAAATGCAATCCTATGAATAATGTAGCCAATATCCAATACTTTCTCACTTATTTTATTCCCACAAAATTTGCTTTTTTAAATTGAAGTTAAAACTCTTATATTGGACTTTATAATAAACAAGAAAATTTGTTGTTAGTAAAGTGCTATTGTAGAAATATATAATGCCTGAATATGAAATATTTTACACATATTTATGTGTAAAAAATGAATAAAATTGATAAAGTAGGATAATACAGTTTGAATATTTGCCCCTGTTGAAATTTCATGTTGAATTGTAACCCACAATGCTGAAAGTGGGGCCTGGTGGGATTAGAGGGGTGGATACCCCATGACTTAGAACTGCCTTTGTCTAAAGAGTTCTTGCAAAATCTGGTCATTTAAGAAGTGTGTGGCACTTTCCTCTGTTCTCCTTCTCTCTTGCTCCTGGTTTTACCATATGACATGTTTGTTTTCTCCTCACCTTCTGCCATGATTGTAAGCTTCCTGAGTCTTCCCAAGAAGCTGAGCAGATGTCAGTACTATGCACCCTGTAAAGCCTGTAGAACCATGAGCCAAATAAATCTCTTTTCTTTATAAATTATTCAGTCTCAGGTATTTCTTTATAGCAATACAAGAACAGCCTAATACATAAGACTTTAATGTTTTGCTATATAATAAGTTTCATTTTAGTCTCTAGTATTTATCTTCAGATGATAATCAAGTGTAAAGTCTCTAAGAATTAAATAATTCATTTTCATATAATTTGAATCAATATCTGTATCTATTATATTTTGTCTAGTAACCTAGATTTCACCTTATTTTCCTATATATCTTTTCTATTTTCTACACTAATTTGTTCCTTTGGCTAATCAAAAGAAACTATTTTAAATGTATTTACTGTTATTTAAAACTACAATGTTGTAGTTCAATATTCTTTCTCATGCAAATGGATCAATTCTGAACCAGTATCAGCAGGGGACACTGTAAGTCATTTTCCTAATTTGTTATATTTGACCTCAAACAAAATGAAGAACAAATGGAACACAATTGAAAATTGGACTTTTCTCAAATAATCTTATTTGACATCTATGGGTTTAATTTTTATTTTCATAGATGAATCTCTGTTATCTCTAAAAGCCAGACTTAGGTGGTAATGGTGGGAGGCGCACAAAAGACCCAAAGCTAGAATATAAATTCCCTCCTGAGCTCATTAGATTTAATTATTCTAAGTATTAGTCAATATCATATCTCAGGTCAGAATGAGCATGACTGAAGGTACTCAGCACAGAATAAGAAAAACTACATAGAGCTCTAGTGCAGGAATTGATGAGACTATTGCATAACCAGAGAATGCACTGGCAGTTGTTAACAGAAGGATAAGTGTCATACAAAAGCACCATATCAAAAAGTGTGCCCTCAACATTTGATGTGTTTTGTTGTTGTATGCCTAAAGTATGTTCTTCCATACCCTTTTTTATATGTAGTCAACTTTATCAAACTTTTCCTTAATGGTTTCATAGGTATGAATCTTAATTCTATATATTTTTGCTAATTTTATATATATTTGCTTAATTCTATATATATTTTGCTAAAGTAATAATTTATCTGATGTCAAGTATGTGAAAAGAAAAAATAGGTGACAATATTAATCATTATTTACATTTAAAATTATTAACCTTAGTAATTATTTCAGAATAGCATTCTGAAAATTTGGTTAGCACCAAAACAAAGTAAAATCGATTGTACTGTAGCAGACAAACTTTTTAATACTATCAAGGATGTTCTAAGAGTATAAATTGTTCTTGAATGTCATTTGAAAATATTCATTAAACATTCAAAAATAAATATAAATATAAATGAATATCATTCCTGATTATGTCACCAGTTGTCTTATATGATAATTTTTCACCAAAAGTAATCACTACAAATGGCTAACAATGATGGATGGATTGTACTAATTAAGTATTTATATATGTGTAGGATGGTAGCTATTAAAATAATGATTTAGAATATTTCAGTCACATAACATTGTTACTTATGTTACTTAAGTGAGTAACACAAACATAGAAGATATAAACTCTTCTATCTTCTATGCTTTCAGATACATGGATACATGTATCTAAATACATAAACATGTATTTGTTATTAATATATTATGTGAGTAAATAATATGTTAATAACAGATTACTAATAAAATATAATAAAAATACATTTTAAAGTTAGTTTTATTGTTTTTGAATTATGGGATTATGTTTCTTACTGGTTGTTGATAATAAGAATACATTTCAACTAATTGAAGCAAAAAATTTTTAATTCAAGGAATTAGGAGGCTTACATTTATTTGAAACTCTAATAATCTAAATTTCACCTTATTTTCCTGTATCTTTTTTTCCATTTTCTGCATTAATTCATTTCTTTTGCTAATCAAAAGAAACTATTTGCATGAGAACACTATTTCTCCCAGAACAGTAATGCAAACTTAGTCTTTCAAGGGAACAGTGATGCAGTCCAAGATATCAAAGCTGAGTAATCAGGTGACATTGCCAAACATGCTGCCTCCAAAACCACAACACTTTTTCTACAGTCTCCACATCCAAACTGTTGAATCAACTATAACATCCACAAAGCTAGCTAGTAAACTCTGAAACTGAACTGTAACTCAGCTTCTGCATTACTTACAACACCAAAGTCATAGCCTTTATCCCAAAGTATCCATGTTAGTCTTCAAAATCTATTTCACATGTAGCTACTTGGCAGCAGCCATATTCCATGCAAGGTCTGAATTATACGAAAGTTTGGAAAGCTGTCTTTAATATCCCGGTTCCAGGCACAGTAAAACACATGAGAATGAGCCAATCAACAGTACCTACCATACATATATTTTGAATTGTTTCTTTTAGCTTTCATGCCTTTACCCTACAGTCTGAAACAAAGTTTTGTTTTAAATCTAAATATTCAAACACTGTCAAAGTCATTAGCATCACACAGTACCTGTATTAGAAACATTAATGGAAATAGGAATTCAGTAACCTCCCAGTAGGTTCTCATTCTGTCACCCAGGCTGGAGTGCAATGACGTGATGATAGTTCACTGCAGCCTCTAAGCCCCAGGCTCAAGTATTGCTTCTGCCTCTGCCTCCAAAAGCGATGATGAGATTAGAGGCATGAGCTGCAGTGCCCAGCTGCCTCAACATTTTTTAGCACTCTGTAATGGATTCATAATTTTCTTTTAAATGTATACTGAAAACATGAATTGTAAGGACTAAAAATATCTGAAACTGAATGGTCTGTAGCCATTTTAAGCTATTATTCTGTGGTTAACTGTATCCTAGATTTTGTTTCATAGGAGTTTAAATCAGTTTTGCTTAGCTTTTACTGATCGGCATGAACTATGGTATTTTACCAATAATTTCTTACAGAGTAGAGAAATTGGCATTTTGGGTAAATGTGATTGGCCATCCTCTGATGAAAATCAAATGGCCTGGGTAAATAATGACATTAAGGTAGAAATCAAGAAGTTCTTTGAAACCAATGAGAACAAAGAGACAATATACTTACTAAACATAAGATCTTATAAAATTAAGTCACCTACAATCACCCCAAAATAAGCACTATTATCAGTTGCTTATATAATATTTATAGTAGCATTGTTTAATAGAAGTATAAATTTCACATATATGATTTTAAATTTTCTGTTATATAAAAAGGCATACAGAGACAAGTGAAATACAGTTTAACAGTATATTTTATTTTACCCAATACTTGCCAAATATATAACATGTGTAATGGTTAATCATCAACTTGCTGGGTAAGGGTGCCAAGGTATTTGGTCAAACATTAGCCTATAGTTGGGCAAAGTTATCTAACACAAAGCCTATTTTGTAACAGTGTATGAGATATTCAACTCTTTATTATAATTAATTAGTTGGGCATGGTGGCAGGTGCCTGTAGTCCCAGGTAATCAGGAGGCTGAGGCAGAAGAATGGTGTGAACCCAGGAGGCAGAGCTTGCAGTGAGCCGAGATCGCACCACTACACTCCAGCCTGGGCAACAGAGCGAGTCTCCAAGTTTCCCACCCCCACTGCCAAAAAAAAAGTGTGTGTCTGTGTATATACATGTGTGTGCGTATGTGTGTATAAATATATATGAGTATAGTAAGAGTTTTGGACATATTTAAGGTAGGGTGGGGTAAGCTGTGATGTTTATTTGGTTAGGTATCTTAAATGCATTTTAGAATTACCAATATTTTCAATTTACAGTGAGTTTATTGGAACATAAGCCTATCAAAAGAAGTTAAGGAGCCTCTGTATATGTGTGTGTGTGTGTGTATCCTATTGGTTCTGTTTCTCTGAAGAACACTGACTAATACAACATGTAATCAGTGTTATTAATATAAAATATTGAGTTATTTCACATTCTTTTTTATACTAAGTCATCAAAATCCTGTGTGTATTTAAGACTTACAACACATTTTAATTTGAGGTAGGCACATTTCAAGTGTTCAAAAATCACACGGGACTGGTGGTTGCTATAATAGACATCACAGGACGGTGGTATGTGAAGCTTGTCTTTTTCCTTTTCACTTTTTAATATATTGTATTATTTTACTTTAGCATATGTTTATAAAAACATTATTTTGATATCTACTTAGTGCTTATTCATCATATAACTGTAGCATAGTTTATTTTATGAATTTGTGTTTTCATTGTTTAAAATGTTTCTCACTTTTGAATTATCAATACTTGTGACATCAGAATTTGTTTATATAAATGTTATGTTCATCTTAGGTTAATTTCTTCAAGTCAAAATTTTAGTAATAGAATTCCTGGGAATAAAAGAGAATCAATATTTTAATGCTCCTAATATGCATTGAAACTGGATCTCAGTGGCCATGTTCCTGTACCCTTGCTATACAATGAGTTCAAGAATGCTTTTCAAATGTCATATTTATTTACAAAAACAAGTGTTCTAAAATGGAAGGACTTTACCCTAGTATAATTTTATTAGCATTTTTTTTAAACTAGGGGTTTGCCATTAACTTGTGACAGTTTAGTGGGCTGGCTAGAATACATTCCTTTAACTATCCCAGACTTTAATGCACATACAAATAACCTGATGTTTGTATCAAAGACAAACTCCTGGGATCCATTAACAAAAGACTCTTATCCAGCAGAGAGAAGCAGCTCAGGAAATGGAAGGTCTGATAACTCCCAGTTTTATCAAATTTAACAATGCTTTCTCAAACTGTGACATGGAATCAATTTTCATTTTTCAGTACTATCAAATATTTTAGATCAGCCACAGCATTTGCTTTAGGGGGAAACAGTGCTGTTTCCTGATATATATATATATATATTTTTTTTTTTTTTTCCAATTTGAGGCCACAAAAGAAAGTATAATTCTGTGTAGTGTGATGGTTCACACAAAATCACAAGGTATATTTAGATATACAGACTAAGTAATTGAAATCTATAGAAATCGGGTGATTATTTCAATTAATTGAAATTGTTTGTTTGTTTGTTTTAAACTGGAAGATGCATTGTTCAGAATACATCAAAATCAAAGTTTCTTCTGTTTTTTTAAGTCACAACCCAATTTTCTCGTGAATTTTCATGACAAGGTAGATTTCTCAATTGCCAAGAATACATACTTAATTAATAAAAAGGTCTGAGAAATTCAGTACACATTTTTCAGTCTTTTCTTCTTCCATTTTTTAATTTCAAAATCATTCATTTATATTAGCTATTCCCAAGTTACTAGTCAAATTTAAAAATGCTTGAGTCATGTTTCCTAAAAACTATACATAATTTATGATCTGTTTCTCATATGTTAAACTTACAAGCAAAACTATGCTTTCTTTTAATTTTTAGGAGTCATTGAATTTTTTTTTTTTTTTTGGCAGGCCTTGTCTCTTCAAGTACCTTTAAGCTGAATAATGAGTGTAGCTATTAAGTAAATTTTGTGTCTTCTCAATATTTTCCTACAGAGATACATT
>NW_012104909.1:551830-563805 GCF_000951045.1 Mandrillus leucophaeus | reverse complement strand
GGCCTCCCAAAGTGCTGGGATTACAGGCGTGAGCCACCGCGCCCGGCCAAATTATTTTCTATTTGATTATTTTTTTCTACACCGATTAGTACCACCTGGATGCTTTGTTTGATGATTGCTCTTTGAAAACTTTCTTCCACACAGTGCAACTGTCTCTAGCAAGAAGTGGGAAGGAATCCTGATTATAAAAGCATTACAGCATTTTTTACTGAAGAATGGGGGAACTTATTTATTCTTTCAAAAGTGTATTTTAGAACATGTGATTGCAAAGTATTGTTGATTCAAGCAAGCCTAAGGGACTCTGGTCCAGGTGATAATAAAACTGCATAACGTCTCAGCCACAGATGGTTTCTCAAGCTCATAAAATATAAAATATTTAAATACGTGTCAAAAAAGGTTTTCCAGTTCTAAAATAATAGCTTTTATCAAGCCTTATTTCTGAAACTTCTCAGTACATTCCTTATATCTTTACCTAGCAAAATGTGAAAGTATTGGATTAAACAAAGATTTTTTTTCCGCCAGAAACAGAAGAGTACCAAAACTGAAACAATTTTTAATTACAGTCTACATATATTTATATTTTAATGTGTAGAAGGAACAGTAGCAAAAGACGAATCTGAAAATATAAGTTAAGGATCACACACATCACTAAATGACAAATAGGAAGTTAGGACTGTAATCATTAGACAATGGAAATATTTACAAGTTTTAAGCCAGAAAAGTGGCATGATTATAATTGAGTTTCAGAAATGTAACTCTGAAGACAGGTGGAGAATTCATAAAAAGAGAGTCAAAGAAGTAAGTACCTGATATGCTATACTATTAGTATAAGAAAGCATGAATGAAGGGCTAAAGATTGTAGTCTTGAGTGCGGAGAGACAAGGAACAATATGGGAATATATTTCATATGTTGAATAAATTGGACACAGTTTCCAAATTGTGATGCACTGAAGGAATGGAAGAACGTGAGCAACTAAACATCACAAAATGTTATTGTTTTAGAAAAAAAATGTGTAAGCAGTAACGTTAAGAGGCATTTAAGCTTAGAATGAAAAAGTTAAGAAATTAAAAAAAAAGTTTCCTGCAAATAAAACTGATGTCATAAATTGATCAGGATTCCTTTTCAAAAACTTTATGAGAACCATCTCATATCCTACATAAAGCATAATATTCTAATGTTTGAAATTAATGCCCTTTGGAAATACATCCAACCTAATACCACCAATCTTCTCCTACTTTACAGGAACCCACAGATATAGCCATAGTATTTTTTTTTTTTAACATATATATTTTTTGAGACAGTCTCACTCTGTTGCCTGAGCTGGAGTTTAGTGGAATGATCTCGGCTCACTGCAACCTCCGCCTCCTGGATTCAAGTGATGCTCCTGCCTCGGCCTCCCTAGTAGCTGGGGCTACAGGCATGCACCACCACAATTGGTTGATTTTTGTACTTTTAGTAGAGATGGGGATTCACCATGTTGGCCAGAACTCCTGACCTCAAGCGATCCACCCTGCTTGGCTTCTCAAAGTGCTGGGATTACAGGTGTGAACCACCGCACCCGGCCTTTTTTTTTTTTTTTTTTTTTTTTTTTAAATAATTGAGTCTGGAGTGTGTGGATGTTTTCTTCCATGTGGAAAAAAGTTAAATAATTTATCTTTGCTGGACATTCTCCCCTCTACTCATGTACTTCTCCCCAGTTACTGGGGAGAGACTTATCTTATTATTAAAGTTTTTAAGAGAAACTAGACTCCTACAACCTAACACCTTTCTTCTTTTAGTAGCAGACTATATATATGAAATTTGTGTTTTCTCCTTTGCTCCTATACACTATAAAATTCAATCCCAGTTCATTGGGGCCTCTGTTTAAATAAATAAGTCTGTATATCCTGGGTTTCTATATTAGGAATTTTAGAGGCTATAGCTTTTTATCTGGCCTCTATGCATTCTACAATTCATTAATACTTCCATTTTTCACACTTTCCATAAGTATTCATTGAGTATCTACCATGTGCCAGCACTGTTCCAGAAATGGGAGATACACAAGAGAACTTAAAGAATACTACTTTATGAGTCTCATCTGATATATGTTAAAGGAGATAGATATGTTGATTCCTGTCTACCACCTTCTTATTTCTCAATTGTTATAGAATTTGAGAAAAAGAAACGTAATTTACTAAATTTTATTTCTACTCTTTTTCTCTGCAAAAGCAACTAGTTCTGAGAATTTTATTTCCACTCTCATGTCTTGGTTCTATTTTACTCTACTTGCAATACCTTTTCTATTTAACTTTCAATTTCAATTGACATGCCACTACCTCAATTTTGTCACTGACAGTGAAATTATATTTTCTTCTCTATGCTTTTTACTGTTTTTACTATGTTTTACTTTGCACTATTTATTATGTTCACTTATGCCTTCACTGTATCTTTTAGTTTATACATAATTTAGATAAGTATATGACAGATTAAATAGATTATTTTTAATAAGAAATATTTGAAAAATAAAAAATTAGATGTTTGTATATTCATATGTTGACTATACTGATATATTGAATGCTATCTTGAAATCATATATAATCAATATGCAATTTTAATAATTATTAACACATGGTCAATTTATTTTATACAAATCTCCAATGCCTTTCACAATATATTATTTTGAAATAAATTATAGGGACCTTATCATTTAATTAGTAAATATTTTGATATTTATCTCTAAAAGATGAGAACTTTAGCACACCCACAATTTTTCTTTCCTGAAAAATAAATAGAAATTTATTTGTTGCTTCAAATATGTAATTAATGCTGCATTGTTCAAAATTTCATTTTTCTCATAATTTTGTTTTCAATTTAATTAAATGATTAAATAAGTCTACACATTGTGATTACTTAATATCTCTCTCAAATCTCCTTAACATATGAATTCTCTCTCTATTTTTTTGTAAGTTTATTTATTGAAAACTCTGTCTCACTCGTACTGTAGAGTTTCCCACTTTAAATATTTTGCTGGTTGCATTCCTTCCCCCACCCATATCCCAAGGTATTATTTAACATGTTATTCTGGTTTCTTTATTTACCATCAATTGTACTTGAATATAGAGGCTTAATTTAGCTTATTTTAAATTTTGGGGGGAGTGTTTTTCATAGATGGCCAGTAATACCTCCATCCATATATGTATTGTGTCTGCATGTCTCCATTTAGTGATATTAGTAGTTTGTTGAATATCAATGCCTAGATTTGTGAATTTATGGGCATTACAAATGGCGATATTCTAATATCCCTTCTCACTGTACTAGTTGAAATACTTCTTTTTACTTACTGTTAGGTTATTCGGTGATATCAAAGGTAAAATAAATGCTTTCTTTTGTTTAATATACCAGTTCAGAATAAAAAATACATTTTTTTTTTTTACACAGAAAAGTGACCAACTAATTTGGTCAGCATGAAATCATGGATACAATCATATGTGATGTGTTTTAATCTACAGCAATTATTACAGAGATTGATACTGTTTTTGTATTTCACCAATAGCTCCTGGGACATTTTGATGTGATCCTGTTGGTAACTGGTTTCATCATCATAACGTGGTATGAGCATATATCATAGTTTTTTTTTTTTCTTTAGACAGGAGTCTTGCTCTGTGGCCCAGGCTAAAGTGCGGTGACGCCATCTTGGCTCACTGCAAGCTCCGCCTCCTGGGTTCACAGCATTCTCCTGCCTCAGCCTCCCAGTAGCTGGGACTACAGGCGCCTGCCACCACTTCCAGCTGATTTTTTGTATTTTAGGTAGCGAGGAGGTTTCACTGTATTAGCCAGGATGGTCTCAATCTCCTGACCTTGTGATCTGCCTATCTCGGCCCCCCAAAGTGCTGGGATTACAGTCGTGAGCCACGGTGCCCTGCCATATTATAATTTTATACTCTACATTCCCAACTCCACCCCCACGAAGAGCCATGTTTCAAGACCACAGAATGGTCAGTATGGGATTCATTGCTACTGGACTTTACATTGCTAAGTGAAAGGGGCAAATTGGAGAGAACTGTATGTGACAAATTGGAGAGAACTGTTTAGTTAAGGTCAAATATGTGAAGATAATATATGTTCATAGTTTTTTAAAATAGAAGAAAAAATAGAATAAATTTAGATGGCTACCTAAGAGAGAAGAGGAACTAGTTAGAGGCGATAGAGCAAAAAGCTAGACTTTTTTGAAAATAAATAATAAAATCATGACTGTGAAACAGTGTAAATATGTTAATTTAAAAAATATAATCAAATACAAAGGCAATACCTAAATGTCGAAATAAACAAATGAAGAAAAATATGCACCTAGTAAGTGGCGCACTATGCAGAAAGGGAATATTCCAAGAGATTTCTGAACTTAGGCATTTAGTTGTACTGTCAAATTGAGTTGTGCACTGTGGTCAATAAATGAACAAAGTAAAAATGTAAAATAATTAAATAGTTTAATTAAAAGTTAATCCTTAACTTAGGATCCTGCTTCTCAAATGGTAGAGGCTCAGAAATAATATTTTTAATGAATTGAGCCGAGCTAACATTAAATTCGAGAAACCAAATTAAATTTTTTTAATTAAAAAAATAGTTTAATTAAAAGAATTAAACTATTTTCAGTTATTAGATGCTTGTTATTAGTGTATACACTGTTCTGGGAGTATTGATTATGAATAAATTATGATACAAAATAAGCAAAATATGAATTCAAAATACTACACCAAGTGTTATTGACAATCGGGAACTCTAACATGGAATAAAGAGGATAGAAGATGTAAGTTAGGAGAATTTAAAAAATGTTTATTGGAAAATTGTAAATTTCAGTAGAAATTTATTATATATTTTATTTATATCTATTTGTCTATTTGAAACATGTACAGTTTTTAACTCCACATTCAAAATACCTAGAAACAATTCCATGTGATTTTATTCTTATAATTATTTCTACTTACATTTTTGTCTCCCTTTCCTTCTGCCCATCACTTTAACTTAGGATCCTGCTTCTCAAATGGTAGAGGCTCAGAAATAATATTTTTAATGAATTGAGCCAAGCTAACATTAAATTCGAGAAACCAAATAAGCAGTCATTTGTTTTATTTTATTTTATTTTTATTTTACTTTGAGTTCTGGGATGCATGTGCAGAACGTACTAGTTTGTTACTTAGGTATACAGGTGCCATGGTCGTTTGCTGCACCTATCAACTGTCTTCTAGGTTTTAAGCCTCGCATGCATTAGGTATTTGTCCTAATGCTCTTCCTCCGCTTGCCTCCCACCTTCGACAGGCCCTGGTGTGTGATGTTCCTCTCACTATGTCCATGTGTTCTGATTGTTCAACTCCCACTTATGCGTGAGAACATGTGGTGGTTGGTTTTCTGTTACTGTGTTAGTTTACTAAAGATAATGGTTTCCAGCTTCACCCAAGCCCCTGCAAAAGACATTAACTCATTTTTTTTTTTTTTTTAATGGCTCCATAGTATTCTGTGGTGTATATATGTCACATTTTCTTTATCCAGCCTATCACTGATGGACATTTTGGTTGGTTCCAAGTCTTTGCTATTGTAAATAGTACTTCAGTGAACATACATGTGCATGTGTCTTTATAGTAAAATGATTTATAATCCTTTGGGTATACTCAGTAGTGGGATTGCTGTATCAAATGGTATTTCTGGTTCTAGATCCTTGAGGAATCTCCACACTGTCTTCCACAATGGTTAAATTAATTTATACTTCCACCAACAGTGTAAAAGCATTCCTATTTATCTACAGCCTTACCAGCATCTGTTGTTTCTAGGCTTTTTAAGGATCACTATTCTAACTGGTGTAAGATGGTATCTTATTGTTGTTTTTATTTGCATTTCTCTAATGACCAGTGATGATGAACTTTTTTTCATGTTTTTTGACCACATAAATGTCTTCTTTTGAGAAGTGTCTGGTCATATCTTTTGCCCACATTTTGATGGAGTTGTTTGATTTTTTCTTGTACATTTGTTTAAGTTACTTGTAGATTCTGGGTATTAGACCTTTGTCAGATGGGTAGACTGCAAAAACTTTCTCCCATCCGACAGGTTGCCTGTTCAGTCTGATGATAGTTTCTTTCACTGTGCAGAAGCTCACTAGTTTGATTAAATCCCATTTGTCAATTTTGACTTTTGTTGCAATTGCATTTGTTTTAGTCATGATATCTTTGCTCATGCCTATGTCCTGAATGGTATTGCCTAGGTTTTCTTCTACGGTTTTTATGGTTTGGAGTTTTACATTTAAGTCTTTAATCATCTTGAGTTAATTTTTGTTTAAGGTGTAAGGAAGGGATCCAGTTTCAGTTTTCTGCATATGGCTAGCCAGCTTCCCCAGCACCATTTATTAAATAGGGAATCCTTTCCCCACTGCTTGTTTTTGTCAGGATTGTCAAAGATTGAATGGTTGTAGTGTGTGGTGTTATTTCTGAAGTCTCTGTTCTGTTCTTTTGGTCTGTATATCTGTTTTGGTACCAGTACCATGCTGTTTGGGTTACTGTAGCCTTGTGGTATAGATTGAAGTCAGGTTGCATGATGCCTCCAACTTTTGAATATCAATGAGAAAATCCTCAATAAAATACTGGCAAACCAAACCCAGCAGCACATCAAAAAACTTATCCACCATGGTCAAGACGACTTCATCCCTGGGATGCAAGGCTGATTCAACATATGCAAATCAGTAAACATAATCCATCACATAAACAGAACCTCTGACAAAAACCATATAATTATCTCAATAGATGTAGAAAAGGCATTCAGCAAAATTTAACATCTTTCCATTCTAAAAACTCTCAATAAGCTAAGAATTGATGGAATGTATCTCAAAATAATAAGAATTATTTATGAGAAACCCATGGCCAATATCATACTGAATGTGAAAAGCTGGAGGTATCCCTTTGAAAACTGGCACAAGACAATGATGCCCTCTCTCACCACTCCTAGTCAACATAGTATTGAAAGTTTTGACCAGGACCATCAGGTAAGAGAAAGAAATAGGCCTATTCAAATAGAAAAAGAGGAAGTCAAATCATCTCTGTTTGTAGATGACATGATTGTATGTTTATAAAAGACCATCGTCTCAGCCCCAAAACTCCTTAAGCTGATAAGCAACTTCAGCAAAATCTTGGGATACAAAATTAATGTGCAAAAATCACAAGCATTCTCATACACCAACAATAGACAACCAGAGGGTCAAATCGTGGATGGGCTCCCATTCACAATTGTTACAAAGAGAATAAAATACCTAGAAATACAACTTACAAGGGATGTGAAGGACCTCTTCAAGGATAGCTACAAACCACTACTCAAGGAAATAAGAGAAGACACGAACAATGGAGAAACATTCCGTGCTCATGGATAGGAAGAATCAATATTGTGAAAATGGCCGTACTGCCCAAAGTAATTTATAGATTCAATGCTATTCCCATTAAGCTACTATTGACTTTCTTGGCAGAATTAGAAAAAACTCCTTTAAATTTCATATGGAACCAAAAGAGAGCCCATATAGTCAAGACAATCCTAAGCAAAAAGAACAGTCATTTATTTTTTAAAACTTTATTTTTCAAAATATGCACATAATCTTGAAGGTTGCTTGGCATTGCTTGCTATATAAGGAAAAATTGCAGACACTACTCACTCCTTCTTGCCCATCAGAACATCTTTCTAAAGAAACACACATATAGTACTACTTTTTTCCCTACTATTTGCAACTGTATCTTAATATAATAAACTTTTACTGCTATTTTTCTTTTATAATTTTAAATACATTTATTGACTTTCTATTACTGAATGTAAGTACATAGTAATTTTTATTTGTTTGTTTTTGAGATGGAGTCTCACTCTGTCGCCCAGGCTGGAGTGCAGTGGCGCCTTCTCGGCTCACTGTAAGCTCTGTCTCCCAGGTTCATGCTATTCTCCTACCTCAGTTGCCTGAGTAGCTGGGACTACAGGCGCCCACCACCATGCCCGGCTAATTTTTTTTTTTTTTTGTATTTTTTAGTAGAGATGGGATTTCACCATGTTAGATTCTTCTGATATATACTATATATTAGTATATACCTGACCAGTATATAGTAATTTTTATACATCTGTCTCAGCCTACACATTACCATGTCTTTAACTCCCCAATATACATGATTCACAAATTTTGGCTAAATCAATTTATTCACTGCTGATTCATTCACAAGATAATGATTGGTTTATTATTCTGTAACTCTCCCACTGGATGTGGTGTGTGTGTATTCGTTTGTTTACCTCATTTTCTATATACTTCTCTTTATGACTTTCAAAATTCTGAAACAAAACTTTGAAAACTCTGCTGATTACTTTTGATGTTATTAGACGTATCAGAAAATCTTTCAGATTCTTTTTTTTTCCTTTGTAAAGCTATTCCACATGAAACTTCCTGTCTCTTATCAGATCTTGCAACTATTTTATTAATTTTGATAACTTGTCTCCTGTTCTGTTTGCCTCTTTTACTTTTAGGTTGGCTTTTCCTTAGAGTGGGGCTCTTGTGATACATCATGGAGAAAGACTACTTAGAGATACATTTCTTGTATTTTTACATGTCTAAAATGTGATGGCCTTGTAATTGAAGAGACAGGTTTTCCAAGTATAAAATTTAAATTTGAAAATAATTGTCTTTACAAAATGTTGAAGGTATTTATATACTCTTTTCAACTATCAAGAAGTCTGATCACAAGATATACTTTAATCTTTGTAAATTTTCCATGTTATCTATCATTTTTCCTCTGGTAGACTTTGAATTTTTTTTTTTTTTTTTTTTTTTTGCCTGAAATGAAGTTCTGAAAGTATATTAAGAAATGGCTGGATGTAGTGTCTGTCTCCATATTCTCTTCTTAGATTTTACTTTTATAAATATCAAGTAATCATATAATTAAATTATTTCACTATCTGGGATTTTTACTGCTTATTTTAGAAGTTTTCGTATTTTTATTTTGGGAAGTATTCTTGACTTTTCCTTCTACATCTTTTATTCAGCTTTTGAGCCTTATAAATACCTTCCCTTCTATGATTGTTCCTTTTAAATCACATCTTTTTTTTTAAACAAATTCAGTAACTTATTTAATATATCTGAAAATATTATATATAAATGAAAAGAGTTTCTGTCTTCTATAGTCTGTATTCTTCCTTTTTCCTTCTCCTTCTTCATCACTGTGTGTGTGTGTGTGTGTGTGAGAGCATGTGTGGGGAGGGGCGCTTCATTTTCTTTGTGTTTGTTTTCATCGGGCTCCAAAATTTATATTGGGAACTTCATTTAATATCTGGCATTCCTTTTTGTTTTCTTCTTGAAGACGGAAGCACTAAATCAATTATTGGAGGCTCTACTATCATGGGCATGTTATTTTTTTCCAATAGCTTTTGGGGAACATGTGGTTTTGGATTACATGAATATGTTTTTTAGTGATGATTTCTGAGATTTTGGTGTACCTGTCACCCAAATAGTGTACACTGCACCCAATATGTAGTTTTTAATGCTCACCACCTTCCACCCAAGTGCCCAAAATCCATTTTATCATTCTTATGCCTCTGTATCCTCATAGCTTAGCTCCCACTTATAAGTGAGAACATACAATATTTGTTTTTCCATTCCTGAGTTACTTCACTTAGAATAATGGTCTCCAACTCCATCCAAATTAATGCAAATATGATTATTTCATTACATCTTATGGCAGAGTAGTATTCCATGGTGTGTATATACTACATTTTCTTTATCCACTCGTTGGTTGATGGGCATTTAGGTTGGTTCTATATTTTTGCAATTGCAAATTGTGCTACTATAACCATGTATGTGCAAGTATCTTTTTCATATAATGAATTATTTTCCTCTGGGTGGATAGCCAGCAGGATGATTTCTGGATCAAATGGGAGTTTCACTTTTAATCTTCAAAAAAATCTCCATACTGTTTTCCATAGTGGTTATGCTAATTTGCATTCCCACAAGCAGTGTAAAAGTGTTTCATTTTCACCACATCCACAATAACACTTTTTGTGTTTTGATTTTTTAATTATTGTCATTCTTGCAAGAGTAAGGTGGTAGCTCATTGTAGTTTTAATTTGCAGTTCCCTGATAATTAGAGATGTTGAGCATTTTTTTCATATGTGTTTTGGTCATTTGTATATTTTCTTTTGAGAATTGTGTATTTATGAGATTTGCCCACTTTTTGAACTTTTTTTTTTTTATTTTCTTGTTGATTTGTGTGGATTCCTTGTAGATTCTGGATATTAGTCCTTTGTAAGATTTGTAGTTTGCAAATACTCTCTCCCACTCTATGTGCTGTATATTTACTTTACTAATTTTTTCTTTTCCTGTGCCAAAAGTTTTTAGTTTAAAAAGTCCTATTTGTTTATTTTTTGTTTTGATTGCATTTGCTTTTGGGTTCTTAGTCATAAATTCTTTGCCTAAGCCAACGTCTAGAAGTTTTTCCAATGTTATCTTCTATAATTTTTATAATTACAGCCCTTAGATTTGTGTTTGATCCACTTTGAGTTGATTTTTGTATAAGGTGAGAAACGAGGATCCAGTTTTACTGTTCTATTTGTGCGTTGCCAATTATTCAAGCACCCTTTAATGAACATGGTGTCCTTTCTCCACTTTATCTTTTTGTTTGCTTTGTCAAAGATCAGTTGGCTCTAAGTACTTGGCTTTATATCTAAGTTCTTTATTCTGTTCCCTTGGTCTACATGCCTATTTTTGTACCAGTACCATGTCTTTTTGACAACTATAGCCTTATAGTATAGTTTGAAGTTAGATAATGTGATGCCTCCAGATTTGTTCTTTTTGCTTAGTCTTTCTTTGACTATAAGGACTCATTTTGGTTCCATAAGAATTTTAGAATTTTTTTTTTTCCTGTGAAGAATGATGATGGTAGTTTGATGGGTATTACATTGAATCTATATATTGCTTTAGGCAGTATAGTCATATTCATACTATTGATTCTACTCTTCCATCATTATGGGATGTGTTTCCATTTGCTTTTTGTCATCTCTAATTTCTTTCAGCAATGTTTTGTACTTTTCCTTGTTTTGTACTTTTGATCTTTCACCTCTTGGTTAAGTGTAGTCATATCTATATTCATATATATATATATGCAACTGTTATAAAAAGGATTGCGTTCTTGATTTGATTCTAAGCTTGGTATTTGTTGGTGTATAGCAGGGCTACTGATTTGTGTACTTTGATTTTGTGTCCTGAAAATTTACTGATTTACCAGATAGGAGCTTTTTGGATGATTCTTTAGGTTTTTCTATGTATATGGTGAGAATTTGACTTCCTCTTTTTGAAAGAAATCAGGCACATTCCTCAGCCCCGGGCCTGTCTCTTATACACATCTAGATGTGTATAAGAGACAGGTGGAAGGGAGGGACCAAGTTCGAACTTGCAGTAAAAGATCCTTGCCGCTTGACTTTGACTCTGGACTCTGGTGGTCTTCTTTGGGGAACAAACGGTCTGGGCATAACATTTTCCAATCTGGATGCTCTTTATTTTATTTTTTTTCTTTTATCTGATTGCTCTGGCTAGGACTTCCAGTAATGTGGTGAATAGAAGTGGTGAAAGTGGTCATCCTTGTCTTGCTCCAGTTCTCAAGTGGAATTCGTTTAACTTTTTTTGTATTAAATGTGTTATTGGCTACAGGTTTGTCATAAATGACTTTTATTCCTCTGAAGTGTGCCCCTTACATGCCAATGCTGAGAGTTTTTTCATAAAAGCATGCTGAATTTTGTCAAATGTTTTTCTGTCTCTATTGAGATTATCATGTGATTTTCATTTTTTGATTATTTTTATGTGTTATATCATATTTATTGACTTATGTATTTTAAGTCATTCCTGAATTCCTGGTATAAAATCCATCTGATTATGTTGTATTATCTTTTTGATAGTTGTTGGATTTGGTTAGCTAGTATTTTGTTGAGGATTTTTTACCACTGT
>NW_012104909.1:541620-551340 GCF_000951045.1 Mandrillus leucophaeus | reverse complement strand
ATGGGTACCAATTCTTCTTTGAACGTCTGATAGATTTCAGCTGTGAGCCCCTCTGGTCCTGTAGGACAATTTTTTTTTTTTTTTTTGACAATTTTTATTACTGATTCAATTTTGCTGCTTGTTATTGGTCTGTTCAGAGTTTGTACTTTTCCTAATTTAATCTAGTAGGGTTCTATATTTCTAGGAATTTATCCATCTCTTCTAGATGTCCTAGTTTGTGCACATAAAGGTGTTGTTAATAGCTTTGAATGATCTTTTGTATTGTGTGGTATTGATTGTAATAGCTCCCATTTTGTTTCTAATTGAGCTTATTTGGATCTCGTCTCTTCTTTCCTTGGTTAATCTCTTTAATGGTCTACCAGTTTTATCTTTTCAAAGAACCACTTTTTGTTTTACTTATCATTGTTTGTATTTTTTTTGTTGGTTTTGTTCAATTTTATATAGTTCATGTGTGATTTTTGTTCTTTATTTTCTTCTGCTGGAATTGGGCTTTGTTTGTTCTTTTACCTTAACTTGTATGAGTCCTTATGTGTTAAGTGAGTTTCTTGAAGATAGCAGATAGTTGGTTGTTAAATTTTTATTCATTTGTCCATTTTGTATCTTTTGTATCTTTTAAGTGGAACATTTAGGCCATTTACATTGAATGTTAGTATAGAGACTTGAGATATTGTTATATTCATCATGTTAGTTGTTGCCTAAGTACCTTTTTTATTGTGTTATTGTTTTATAAGCCTTGTGAAATTCACGCTGTAAGGGAGTTCTTATTGTGGTACATTTCAAGGTTTTATTTCAAGATTTTGAACTCTTTTTAGCATTTCTTGTTTTACTGGTTTGGTTGCGGCAAATTTTCTCAGCATTTGTCTGAATAAAATCTTTATCTCTCCTTCATTTATAAAGCTTAGTTTTTCTGGATACAAAATTCTTGGCTGACAACTATTTTGTTTAAGGAGATTAAAGATAGGACCCCAATACCTTCTGGCTTGCAAGGTTTATGCCGAGAAATCTGCTGTTAATCTGATAGGTTTTCCTTTATAGGCTATCTGATGCTTTTGCTCCACAGCTCCTAAGATTCTTTTCCTCATCTTGACTTTAGATAACCTGATGAACTATCTGGCTAGGTGATATTTTTGCAGTAAATTTCCCAGGAGTTCTTTGTATTGTATTTGGATGTCTCAATTTCCAGCAAGGCAAGGAAAGTTTTCCTAAATTATTCCCTCAAATAAGTTTTCCAAACTTTCAGATTTCTCTTTTTCCTCAGGAACATTAAATATTCTTAGGTTTGTCCATTTAACATGATCCCAAATTTCTTGGAAAGTGCCTATTTTTTTAAAAAATTCTTTTTTATATGTCTTTGTCTGATTGTGCTAATTTGAAAGCCTTGTCTTTCAGTTCTGAAGTACTTTCTTCTACTTGTTCTAGTCTATTTTTGGAAATTTCCACTGCATTTTGTATTTCCCTGATGTGTCTTTCTTTCATTTCTAGAGGTTGTGATTATTATTTCCTTACATATATCTCTGTATAAATTTTGTATCCATAACTTGCATTGTTTTCTTAATTTAAGTTGTTTTTCGCCTTTCTGTGGTATCTCCTTGAGTTGCTTAATCATAATGTGCCTGGAATTTATTCCTTCCGGTGGGTTCTTGGTCTTGTGACTTCAAGAATGAAGCCACAGAAACTCGCATTGAGTGTTACAGTTCTTAAAGATGGTATGTCTGGGGTTTGTTCCTTCAGATGTTCAGATATGTCCAGAGTTTCTTCCTTCTGGTGGGTTGGTGGTCTCGGTGACTTCAGGATTGAAGCCTCAGACCTTCACAGTGAGTGTTACAGCTCTTAAAGGTGGCGTGTCCAGAGTTGTTTTTTTCCTCCCAGTGGGTTCATGGTCTCGTTGACATCAGTAATGAAGCTACAGACCCTTGTGGTCAGTGTTACAGCTCACAAAGGTAGCATGGACCCAAAGAGTGAGCAGCAGCAAGATTTATTGTGACGATCGAAAGAACAAAGCTTCCACAGCGTGGAAGGAGACTTGAGTGTGTTGCCACTGCTGGCTTGGGTGGCCAACTTTTATTCTCTTATTTGGTCCCACCCACATCCTGCTGGTTGGTCCATTTTACAGAGCACCAATTGGTCCATTTTACAGAGTGCTGATTGGCCCATTTTACAGAGTGCTGATTGCTGTGTTTACAATCCTCTAGCTAGATAGAAAATTTCTCCAAGTCCCCACTCGACCCAGGAAGTCCAGATGGCTTCACCTCTCAATAATTCTTCAGAATTCTTTATCTGGCAATTAAGAAATATCTTCTTGGTTTGGATCCATTGCTTGGGAACTAGTGTGATCTTTCTGGCATGTTATAGAAACCTCTTTGTCATATTACAAGAAACACTTTTCTGCTTCCCACTCATTTGAGTAGACTACTTCCTAAAATTGTTATTGAATTTATTTTTGATTGAACTGTGTTTTTAAAAAAAATTTAAATGTCTTTTTTTTTCCTCTGTTAAGAATCAGACTTTAATATTTATTTTAGCCAAATTTGATTCTTGGTGTTTGTTTGGGTGAAGACTGTATAAGTTTCTTAGTTTTAGACAGTTTTTGCACTCTGACTTTCCCGGATCTGGCTGTAGTAGTTATATTCTTGGTGTGTGGGTGAGATCACTGTCTCCTGTGGAATTGGAATGCCAGGGATCTCTTGAACTTGTCTCCTTCTCTTGTGGGATACACTTTATTTATTTATTTATTTATTTATTTATTTATTTTCTGTTATTTTATTCACTGAGTTGAGTCAGGCTTCAAGTCAATAGGGAAAACATCTCTGGGTAGGCACTGGTTGTAGCTAAGGCAAATGGGTATATGTAATACCCAACAGTGGGCGGAGGTGCTAGCCTTGATGAGGGTGGCAGAGGGACTTCTCAGTTAAATGTGCTGAGGTTCTACCAAGGTGAAGAGTTGGAACTACCTCAGCTCCCTGCCAGGCCAGCAGGAAAACTCTTCATCTCACAGCCTCACTCCTATTCTAGTGTTTCAGCTACTCAAAACTGACAGCCACCTCTTTTCTTCTGTAGAAATGTTGATGTTCCAAGTAGAAAGGAACTGTTACTCTGCCTCTCGTGCAGACCTGAGTCTGGAGCGTGCTCCTCCTGTGGGATTATGCTTACCCTGGATTATTCCAGGAAGGCTGTCTATATGTGCCTTCACTCTGCATTCCTACGGAGGAAGCACCAGCTGTGTCTGCAGTGGAGTGCCAGGGAGTAACAAGGATCTCTTCTCACAGAGGCTGCCTGCCTGTTGTGGAAGAGAGGTGCAGACTTTCCCTACTACACTCAGCATTTCAGTCGTGTCTCTGCTGTAATAAACTTCCCACCAGTGGAAAGACCTGGAATTCAAGCCTGATGTTCAGATTGTTTTATCTTACAACATGATTTCTTGATGTGGTACTCTCCCCCTTTCCTTGAGAATGGGACTTCTTCCTGAGAGCTGAATTGAAGCAATTGTTATTGCCCTTCTGGATCTAGCCACCCAATGGAACTACCATGCTTTGGTCTGGTGCTGGGGAATGTCTGTAGAGAGTCCATTGATGTGACCAGTCTTCAGGTCTCCCAGGCATTGATGCCAGCACCTGCTCTGGTGGAGATGGCAGGTGAGTGCTGTAGACACTGAGTTTCCTTGTTTGTGGATAGGTTTCGTGTGCTGGCTTTCTTGAATACTGTTTATGCTACCAGTGAATTTGTCATGTGAACAGACTCAGGACCTCTGGTTAGCCAGGGTGTTGCAGGCAGTGCTGTTGTTTTCTCCTTCCTGGGAGCAGTGTTATTCTGCCAAGAGTTGCTGTAATGGCTGCCTCTGCTGTGCAGTAGGTTCTTCAGGGGAGTGGGGAATAGCCAGCAATGATTGGCCTCACCCAGCTCCCCCTACACAGTTGGCAAGGCAGGTTTCACTCAGCAGTGCCCTGCTAAACAATGCTGATCCAGGCCTCCTGTACATAGAACTCAGACCTGCCCCAGGTCATAAGCTTCCCTGATGAGAAAGCAAGCATGACTTTCAGGTCATGCTCTTCCCCACCTGCCTTCAATGCTGGGTGTCCTGCACCTGCATTCCTATCTGCTGCAGTTCTTGTTTGCACCATAAATTCTGTTCAAGGAAGTTCAAGCCTTCTCAGAATTATCACAAAATTCAGCTGGGGGCTTCTTTCACTCTGCAACTTCTCCCTTTCTCCAAGTCCCCACTCGACCCAGGAAGTCCAGATGGCTTCACCTCTCAATAATTCTTCAGAATTCTTTATCTGGCAATTAAGAAATATCTTCTTGGTTTGGATCCATTGCTTGGGAACTAGTGTGATCTTTCTGGCATGTTATAGAAACCTCTTTGTCATATTACAAGAAACACTTTTCTGCTTCCCACTCATTTGAGTAGACTACTTCCTAAAATTGTTATTGAATTTATTTTTGATTGAACTGTGTTTTTAAAAAAAATTTAAATGTCTTTTTTTTTCCTCTGTTAAGAATCAGACTTTAATATTTATTTTAGCCAAATTTGATTCTTGGTGTTTGTTTGGGTGAAGACTGTATAAGTTTCTTAGTTTTAGACAGTTTTTGCACTCTGACTTTCCCGGATCTGGCTGTAGTAGTTATATTCTTGGTGTGTGGGTGAGATCACTGTCTCCTGTGGAATTGGAATGCCAGGGATCTCTTGAACTTGTCTCCTTCTCTTGTGGGATACACTTTATTTATTTATTTATTTATTTATTTATTTATTTTCTGTTATTTTATTCACTGAGTTGAGTCAGGCTTCAAGTCAATAGGGAAAACATCTCTGGGTAGGCACTGGTTGTAGCTAAGGCAAATGGGTATATGTAATACCCAACAGTGGGCGGAGGTGCTAGCCTTGATGAGGGTGGCAGAGGGACTTCTCAGTTAAATGTGCTGAGGTTCTACCAAGGTGAAGAGTTGGAACTACCTCAGCTCCCTGCCAGGCCAGCAGGAAAACTCTTCATCTCACAGCCTCACTCCTATTCTAGTGTTTCAGCTACTCAAAACTGACAGCCACCTCTTTTCTTCTGTAGAAATGTTGATGTTCCAAGTAGAAAGGAACTGTTACTCTGCCTCTCGTGCAGACCTGAGTCTGGAGCGTGCTCCTCCTGTGGGATTATGCTTACCCTGGATTATTCCAGGAAGGCTGTCTATATGTGCCTTCACTCTGCATTCCTACGGAGGAAGCACCAGCTGTGTCTGCAGTGGAGTGCCAGGGAGTAACAAGGATCTCTTCTCACAGAGGCTGCCTGCCTGTTGTGGAAGAGAGGTGCAGACTTTCCCTACTACACTCAGCATTTCAGTCGTGTCTCTGCTGTAATAAACTTCCCACCAGTGGAAAGACCTGGAATTCAAGCCTGATGTTCAGATTGTTTTATCTTACAACATGATTTCTTGATGTGGTACTCTCCCCCTTTCCTTGAGAATGGGACTTCTTCCTGAGAGCTGAATTGAAGCAATTGTTATTGCCCTTCTGGATCTAGCCACCCAATGGAACTACCATGCTTTGGTCTGGTGCTGGGGAATGTCTGTAGAGAGTCCATTGATGTGACCAGTCTTCAGGTCTCCCAGGCATTGATGCCAGCACCTGCTCTGGTGGAGATGGCAGGTGAGTGCTGTAGACACTGAGTTTCCTTGTTTGTGGATAGGTTTCGTGTGCTGGCTTTCTTGAATACTGTTTATGCTACCAGTGAATTTGTCATGTGAACAGACTCAGGACCTCTGGTTAGCCAGGGTGTTGCAGGCAGTGCTGTTGTTTTCTCCTTCCTGGGAGCAGTGTTATTCTGCCAAGAGTTGCTGTAATGGCTGCCTCTGCTGTGCAGTAGGTTCTTCAGGGGAGTGGGGAATAGCCAGCAATGATTGGCCTCACCCAGCTCCCCCTACACAGTTGGCAAGGCAGGTTTCACTCAGCAGTGCCCTGCTAAACAATGCTGATCCAGGCCTCCTGTACATAGAACTCAGACCTGCCCCAGGTCATAAGCTTCCCTGATGAGAAAGCAAGCATGACTTTCAGGTCATGCTCTTCCCCACCTGCCTTCAATGCTGGGTGTCCTGCACCTGCATTCCTATCTGCTGCAGTTCTTGTTTGCACCATAAATTCTGTTCAAGGAAGTTCAAGCCTTCTCAGAATTATCACAAAATTCAGCTGGGGGCTTCTTTCACTCTGCAACTTCTCCCTAATTCCACTACCGGCCTTCCCTGTGAAATATAGTCAGGAATGGCTTCCCTGCGTTCCAGTTGGAAACTGGAACTGCCTACAAGGACTTTCCTGCTGCTGCTTCTACTTTTATATTTCAAGACACTCCCTAAATCTTTTACAGCTCTAGGTGGAGTTAAAGTCTTCTTCAGTGATCTGGATTTATGTGCCTTCAGAGGCAGGCTTTTCCCCTTCACACTCTGAGAACTCAGTATTTTGTTTGTCTCAGGGAGTTTGCAGCAGTGTGGCACTTTTTGAAAGGATCTGTGAATACTTTCGGTTTTCCTGATACTTTTTTTGGTGGTTCTTGGAACAAAGATTCACAGCGTGACTCTCTGCACATTCTTCTGTTTATCCAAGTGGGAGATGCACACTAGTCCTGCTTCCTATCCAATCAGCATGTTATTTGTAACAACAACTCTCCAGTAATTTTTGATTCCTCTTCCTCTGAGAACATACATGCCCAGACATTTTTTCACTAAGAAACTTTTCATTATTTCCTTATATCCTTCTGGAAATATTTTTCTTCCTAATTTCAGCAGTACTTATTATATCATTGAATGGACCATTTCTGCAAACATTTCTACATAGAATAAAACTTTAGACTTTTACACGGTTTGAGTCAGTTTATTTGCAAAGATGAGTTGGATGGGGGAAGGCAATGGGGTATCTAGATATCCATTTACAAAATTTTGAGCAATCTTTTTGCTTTCATTATTATGCCCCATCTCAACCTCAATATACATTACATGATGCTTTCTATATCTCAGCCTGTCTTTGGTTCTGTCATGAGAATTGGTGTGCTTTTCATTTACTTCTCCTTCTGTAGATACCTGGTATTTAGCTCTTTCGTATTTGCCAAATCCTCTACCTACTGTTCATGTTAAGAATTTGTCCACGTGCAGTGGGTCACACCTATAGTCCCAGCACTTTGGGAAGATGAGGTGGGAAGATTGCTTGAGTCCAGGAGTTTGAGACCAGCCTGGGCAATATGATGAGACCCCTGTCTTTACAATAAATGAACAAAAATAACTGGGTGTGGTGGTACATGCCTGTCTTCCCAGCTATTCAGGAAGCTGAGGTGGGAAGATGATGTGAGCCCAGACGTTTGAGACTGCAGTGAGCCATGATCACATCATTGCACTCCAGCTTGGGTGACAGAGTGAGACCTTGTTTCCAAAACAAACAAACAAAGAAAACAATTATATAGGTTTTTATCTTAAAGTATTTTTTCTTTAGGTTTATGCTTTTTATTTCTCTATTAATATTTTAAGTGAATTTAAATTGTAACAAAGGTAAACACATTGAACAGAGTTCCAATTCACCACTTTTAACTGGAACTCAGTGATATCTTTCTTACTTATAGTTCTTGTGTCATAAAAATGCCTGGGAATTGGTCTAGGACCTACTGTTCACTGCACAGAAAGTCAATCACTGAGACAATGAACATTTATTGCCAGGGGGAAAAAAAGCTTAATTTGAGTGCTGCAGTTGAGGAGATGACAGATCAGTCTCAAATCTGTTATCCTCCACCCCTAAAATTAGGGGTTTACGTAGCAGGATAGAAATTTTACTGCATGTGGGAAAACAGGAATTAGGGAAGGATAAGGAAAAAGTTGGTCAACAAACAGCTGGTGGTCAGTTAGGCAATCATGATGGGTGTGGGATCCAGCGTCTCACTGTCCAGATGAACTGATTTGATAAGTTTCAGGTCCATGATATTATCTGCCATACTTGATGATTTATTTTCAGAGAAAGGAACTCAGGTAAGTTGAAAGTAAGTTTCTCAAATTTTAAGGCTGAGGAGGGCATCCACTTCCATGTTTACTGAGAAGAAACCATAAATATCAGTTTTATGAGACAAGTGGTCTAGTTTCATTTGGTATTCTTACATTTCCCAATCTTGCAGTCTTTCATCATAATTCTGACTCCTGGACTGTTATGTGGTTATAGTGAGGAATAAATCTAAGAAAAGTCATTATTTGTAAAGTTATTACAGAATATGTGTGTAGCTTTTAAGTTAATTCATGTTAATAATTGATACAGTTAACATTTTCGGCCTTAAAAAATCCCCCAGAACATAATATCTTATAATAACCATTATTTATTTAACCTGTGAATCTGTAGGTATATAATTTAATATAGGTTCTACTGGATGCCTTTTCTGGTCTGGGCTCAACTCAATTAATCGATGGTACCTCAAATGGGAACTCTGAGATATCCAGAAGCTCTGGTTGACTCCTAGATTTTTATGTGATTATCTCAAGGAAGAAATCTAAGAAAAATCATTATTCATAAAGTTATTACAGAATATGTGTGTAGTTTCAAGATTAATTCATGTTAATAATTGATATAGTTAGCATTTTTCTGCCTTAAAAATCCCCCAGAACCTAATACCTTATAATAACAATCATTTGTTTAGTCCTTGAATCTGTAGATATATAATTTAGTATGAGCTCAGCTGGATACCTTTTCCTGTCTGGGCTCAACTCAGCTAATCTCTGGTACCTCAGATGGGGAACACTGAGATGACCAGAAGCTCTGGTCTCCTTCTCCACCTAATTTGCCATTCTCCAGGAAGATAACTAGGGCTTCTTTACATAGTGGTGGTAGAGTTTGAGGAGCAGCAAGTGTACAGACTCCAATTAATAAGCCAAGGATAAGTTTCCATCATGTCTTCTATTGTCTCATTGACTAGAGCAAATTAGATCAAGCCTGGATTCAAGGGCTAGAAGAATAGATTTCACTGCTTTATGCAAGATGGTGTAAAATCGTATTGCAAAAGTGAAATGCAAACATACATAGAAAAAAAAGATAGTCATTTTTGCAGTTTGCCACCGTAACTACATATTTTATATGGGAAACATTTTTATTGAATGTAATTAAAAATAAGTAAAATAACGTTTTCTTAAATACCTATTCATTGGTAGCCAAACCAAACCTGTTCATATTTTTCATATAGAACTCTCTACAATTTGGGGATATTAACAGCATTCACTGATTAGAGCCCACAGTCAATTGCAAGTCATTAATGCAGAAATAAAAGACCAACAATTAATATGCATAACCACCATCTGTCACATAGCGTAGTCCTAAGCAAATACGTTATACTTAATTTTCAAAGGATTAGTATTTGCATTAAAATATATTTTATAGAATAAAAACATAGGAAATATTTATTCATAGAATACCTGAAAATTGATTTTGGAGGCGGTGTGTCATCTGTTTTTCAACATGGATGATATTCACAAGTGCTAGAGGGATTCAGTTACTCTATTCTGAGCATAGCACAAGAGTGAGGTGAGATATGAAGTGCTAGTAACTTATAGGAAAGCAGGTAACAAGTTTCTTCCTTGGTTACGTGTCCCATGTTTTTTTTAAGTATTTGTGAGAATGACATATACAAATGAAACAAAATACTATTCTCTCTAATTTCATAATTTTCCAGGTTGTACATATGAAATTGGTGAAGAAAACAAACTTAGATGAGCATGTGTCTGCGG
>NW_012104909.1:535945-541255 GCF_000951045.1 Mandrillus leucophaeus | reverse complement strand
GTAGCAGGATAGAAATTTTACTGCATGTGGGAAAACAGGAATTAGGGAAGGATAAGGAAAAAGTTGGTCAACAAACAGCTGGTGGTCAGTTAGGCAATCATGATGGGTGTGGGATCCAGCGTCTCACTGTCCAGATGAACTGATTTGATAAGTTTCAGGTCCATGATATTATCTGCCATACTTGATGATTTATTTTCAGAGAAAGGAACTCAGGTAAGTTGAAAGTAAGTTTCTCAAATTTTAAGGCTGAGGAGGGCATCCACTTCCATGTTTACTGAGAAGAAACCATAAATATCAGTTTTATGAGACAAGTGGTCTAGTTTCATTTGGTATTCTTACATTTCCCAATCTTGCAGTCTTTCATCATAATTCTGACTCCTGGACTGTTATGTGGTTATAGTGAGGAATAAATCTAAGAAAAGTCATTATTTGTAAAGTTATTACAGAATATGTGTGTAGCTTTTAAGTTAATTCATGTTAATAATTGATACAGTTAACATTTTCGGCCTTAAAAAATCCCCCAGAACATAATATCTTATAATAACCATTATTTATTTAACCTGTGAATCTGTAGGTATATAATTTAATATAGGTTCTACTGGATGCCTTTTCTGGTCTGGGCTCAACTCAATTAATCGATGGTACCTCAAATGGGAACTCTGAGATATCCAGAAGCTCTGGTTGACTCCTAGATTTTTATGTGATTATCTCAAGGAAGAAATCTAAGAAAAATCATTATTCATAAAGTTATTACAGAATATGTGTGTAGTTTCAAGATTAATTCATGTTAATAATTGATATAGTTAGCATTTTTCTGCCTTAAAAATCCCCCAGAACCTAATACCTTATAATAACAATCATTTGTTTAGTCCTTGAATCTGTAGATATATAATTTAGTATGAGCTCAGCTGGATACCTTTTCCTGTCTGGGCTCAACTCAGCTAATCTCTGGTACCTCAGATGGGGAACACTGAGATGACCAGAAGCTCTGGTCTCCTTCTCCACCTAATTTGCCATTCTCCAGGAAGATAACTAGGGCTTCTTTACATAGTGGTGGTAGAGTTTGAGGAGCAGCAAGTGTACAGACTCCAATTAATAAGCCAAGGATAAGTTTCCATCATGTCTTCTATTGTCTCATTGACTAGAGCAAATTAGATCAAGCCTGGATTCAAGGGCTAGAAGAATAGATTTCACTGCTTTATGCAAGATGGTGTAAAATCGTATTGCAAAAGTGAAATGCAAACATACATAGAAAAAAAAGATAGTCATTTTTGCAGTTTGCCACCGTAACTACATATTTTATATGGGAAACATTTTTATTGAATGTAATTAAAAATAAGTAAAATAACGTTTTCTTAAATACCTATTCATTGGTAGCCAAACCAAACCTGTTCATATTTTTCATATAGAACTCTCTACAATTTGGGGATATTAACAGCATTCACTGATTAGAGCCCACAGTCAATTGCAAGTCATTAATGCAGAAATAAAAGACCAACAATTAATATGCATAACCACCATCTGTCACATAGCGTAGTCCTAAGCAAATACGTTATACTTAATTTTCAAAGGATTAGTATTTGCATCAAAATATATTTTATAGAATAAAAACATAGGAAATATTTATTCATAGAATACCTGAAAATTGATTTTGGAGGCGGTGTGTCATCTGTTTTTCAACATGAATGATATTCACAAGTGCTAGAGGGATTCAGTTACTCTATTCTGAGCATAGCACAAGAGTGAGGTGAGATATGAAGTGCTAGTAACTTATAGGAAAGCAGGTAACAAGTTTCTTCCTTGGTTACGTGTCCCATGTTTTTTTTAAGTATTTGTGAGAATGACATATACAAATGAAACAAAATACTATTCTCTCTAATTTCATAATTTTCCAGGTTGTACATATGAAATTGGTGAAGAAAACAAACTTAGATGAGCATGTGTCTGCGGCTATAAAAGACACACATGATATATTCGTTTAACTCAGTCTTGCAAAAAACAGAATATTTCATACAGACACAGAAGTAATATGGTTGTATTTGTGGAGGTCAATATTTCTATATTTGAATATTATTCTATCATTTCTATTTTTATTTTAGAATTCATTTGTTAAGGATTATATGAAATATGAATCCCAGATAATTATGATATAGCAAACATTTTAGAATACAAACATTCTGGAATAACAAAAAGGACAATCAGATGATCCAAAATGACTTTCCCTTGTAATGTTATAAAAGAGCACATTTGTATGACAGATAAGGTACATGTGAACATACACTGAATTTCAAAGTCAGTTCTTTTGGTGATGTATAGAACTGTGGGACACATAATGATATCTTCTTCAAATGATGTTCAATGTCACTACAAAGTATTTACTGTAAGCACTAAGTTGATTTTGATTCAGCAACTAAAATGATATTAATAATTGTCTAAAGTGAACTATACCTTCAATATGCATATTTGTTTCTAATTTACAAATTACACAGGTAAGACAAATATTTAACAGATATAATGTATACTTACTAATGAAGTATATCTTTTGTTAGATGAATAATCAAAACTATATTCTTAAGTTCTGTGAGGTCATGGTTTTACATCCCACTGTCTAGTATGGGAGTAAACAATACATTTTGTGAAACAAATTAAATTATCAATTTTTTATGTATGTGTACTGTCTTCATTATTTTGCGAATATATCTTACGAGTAAGAACATATTCAAAACTTATTTTAGGTAGATCAAGTCAGTATCACAAAATTGTTAATTAACAGCTTCAGGTAAAACTTGAAGTTTTACATGGCTATTTCTTAGTTGTGTTTATCAGAATTTGTACTGTAGTCTGTATTTTACATAGTGTCCTGAGACGAAGCATGTGGAATGAAGCTTCTCTCCGCAGTGACTGGTGCTTCTCTTTCAACTTCAATAGCAAGGTATCATTTATTCTTGAGATTCTTGTTATTACTAGATTTATGGTTTCCAAGGAGGAAAAAACTGTATCCAGCCATTAAAAAACTTCAAGTTTCTTAGCATTTTTAAGCATAATTATTGAGGTAAATCATTAAGAAACAAACTGCACATACTGAAAAGTAATATATAGGTATAGATGTAGATGTAGACGTAGATATATCTGTGAAACCATCAATATAATCAAAATAACGACTATATATTATCCCCCCAAAACTACCTCTCCCCTCTTACTTTCCCTTTACACACTGCCAAGCAACCACTGCTTTGCTTTCTGTCATTACGTATTAGTTTACTTTTTTTAGAATTTTTATAAAAATGGAATAATATAGCATATATTCTCTATCATCTGTTTTATTTTATTTATTGGAAACTTATGTCTTGTTTTTGTTGTTTTTATTTAGTTTTCATTACCCTGACTTTCTTCTGGTAGTGCTAGTCTAAGTTTTAATAGTTGTTATCTTTGCTTGAAAATTTGAATAAAAAATTCACTGGGGACAAACAGTGTATTATTTCCTAGATAATTTATGGATTTAAAGTAAAGGCAGAGATATAATTAAGAAAAAAAGATAGTATAATATACTACTTGCTGTAGAGACAATACCAATCTTTACATTGATGTAATGAGAGTTTATATTGAAGGAAAATTTCAATTATATGATGAATTCATACACATTTTTGCTTTTCAGAAAGCTTGAGGTAAGATATACATATAAATACATATCAGAAAACTACTAGAGAATATCTACTGATATTTCTGCAGTTAGGTTTCATCGATTCCACAACTTGCTAGTTTCTATATATTATAATGATAAAAAAAAAAAAAGCCTCAGGAGATTTCTGAAATGCTGATCAACACAATACTTAAGACTTTACAGTGTTAAGTTCTTCAACATGTGCCTTTTATAAACAAAAGTATAAACCATGTAAATGAAGATCCAACAGTGCATGCATGTGTGTGGGCACGCACACACACACACGTGCGTGCTCATACGTATTCATTACCCTTTAGGTTTCAGAACAAGTTTAAGTTCTTTTTGCCAAAGATATAAACAATACTTGATTAAAACCACCTGGTATGTGATTGGGGCCTGATCAAGATAGAGTACTTAATTATGAAAAATAAAGTGACCATAGAGCCAGAGTGCCTATCAAAAGATTAATCATGCAGACCAACACATTATAAGGACCCACCAGCAATATCGCACATGATAGAAGCAGGACAACCATCATTAATTATAAGCAGGGAAAGAGGGCAAATATAAGGTGCAAGAACAAATGACAGGGGTGGGCTTTCCACTCCTCACAGCTTCATATGTTAATCTGTAACTGTTTTACTGAGACTGACAGAAGACACAAAATTCCTGACACAGAGACAATGGACTTTATTATTCATAGCACAGCAGATAACTTAAGATTAATGTTGGCAATGATATGTCTATCAATTGATACTAGGCTCCACAAGTCCTGGAGGGAGTATGCAGATGAGAATAGATGCATACTATACAGAGTCACAACTGAAAAAAAACACTAGCTTTGATATGTACCACATTTAAAGCAAGGCTGGTTCTTATTGAGAGAGAAACATTATCTCAGCCTTCAAGGTTTTTGTTGTGAACACAACCATGAGAAATGGCACAAGTAAAGAGTGGTCAAGGGTTTGCATTCTCAACATAACCAGGAAGCCATATCAGAAGATAAGAGACCCATGGAAGATTGTAGTTCCCTATACAGTCCTTCCATGCACCATGTCATCCACTGCCGTGTTGCACCGTGTGACAATAAGTGTGAGCTGAAAAAGAATCACTGGCAAATTTATCACAAGGGGTGATTTTTTTATGACCAATTGATAGAGGAAGAGAAAGGATGAGTTTGATTCATATATGAGTTGACTTGTCCCTAGGATACAGATTAAAAAATAGACTTCTTTCTCACAGGGCTTAATTCGTTTGTGCACCTGAAAAGGTGGTGAGAAAAATCTCCTGAAAGGCGCGATTCTAAGCAGTGCATGCAGTCACCTGCTTTGTGCATGAAATGAGGTGATTTGTGATAAGACTATATAGTGAATCATGGTCAGTGGTGAGTGGCTTGGCCATTTGATCAGTGTCCTGAAAGGAGATAAATGTAAAGATTGGTGACTAGGAAGTCTAGGGAGGAGGAAAGGAGATGGTTATATAAAAATAATGTGCCAATTATGAATTTTTCTTTTTTTTTTTTTGAGACAGAGTCTCACTCTGTCACCCAGGCTGGAGTTCAGCGGCCTGATCTCTGCTCACTGCAAGCTCCGCCTCCTAGGTTCATGCCATTCTCCTGCCTCAGCCTCCCAAGTAGCTGGGACTACAGG
>NW_012104909.1:529046-530870 GCF_000951045.1 Mandrillus leucophaeus | reverse complement strand
AGAGTCCTTTCCCAATTACTTGTTTTTGTCAGCTTTGTGGAAGATCAGATGATTGCAGAAGTATGGCCTTGTTGCTGGGCTTTCTATTCTGTTCCACTGGTTTACCTGTCTGTTTTTGTAGCGTTATCATTCTGTTTTGGTTACTGTAACTCTGTAACTCTGTAGTGCAGTTTTAAGTAAGGCAGTCTGGCTTGATGCCTCCTTTTTTTTTTTTTTTTAGCTTAGGATTGCCTTGGCTATTCGGGCTCATTTTTGATCCCATATGAAGTTTAAAGTAGCTTTTTCTAGTTCTGTGGAAAATGTCATTGGTATTTTGATAGGAATAGCAATGAATCTGTAAGTTATTTGGGCAGTATGGCTATTTTAATGGTATGAATTCTTTCTATGAGAATGGAAAGTTTGCCATTTGTTTATGCAATCTCTGATTTCTTTGAGCAGTGTTTTCTAATTCTCATTGTAGAGATCTTTCACCTCCTTGGTTAGCAGCATTCCTAGGTATTGTATTATTTATGGCAATTGTGAATGGAATTGTCATTCTGATTTGGTGCTTGGCTTGGCTTTTGTTGGTGGATAAGAATGTTAGTGATTTTTGTATGTTGATTTTGTATCCTCAGGGTCTGCTGAAGTTGTTTATCAGTTTAAGATGCTTTCGGCTGAAATTATTGGGTTTTCTAGATATAGGATCATGTCATCTGCGAACAGGAATAGTTTGACCTTCTCTCTTTCTATTTGGATACCTTTATTTCTTTCTCTTGTCTGGTTGCCCTGGATAGGACTTGCAGTTCTATGTTGAATAGGAGTAGTGAGAGATGGCATTCTTATATTGTGCCAGGTTTCAAGAGGAATGCTTCCAGCTTTTGCCCATTCAGTATGATGTTGACTGTTGGTTTTTCATAGATGGCTCTTGTTATTTTAAGGTGTGTTCCTTCAGCACCTAGTTTATTAAGAGTTTTTAACATAAAGTGATATTGAATTTTATTGAAGGCCTTTTTTGTGCCTATTGAGATAATTATGTGGTTTTTGTCTTTAGTTTTGTTTATGTGATGAATTACATTAACTTGCATATGTTGAACCAACCTTGCATCCTGGGGATGAAGCCTACCTGATCATGGTGGATAAGCTTTTTGATGTGCTGCTGGATTTAGTTTGCTGGTATTTTGTTGAGGATCAATGATTCTTTGTTGAGCATCAGTGATCATCAAATATATTGATCTGAAGTTCCCTTTTTTGTTGTCTCTGCCAGGTTTTGGTGTCAGGATGATGCTGGCCTCATAGAATGAGATGTTGAGGATGAGTCTGATCTTTTTGGAAAGATATCCTAGGCATATAAATGACTCAAATATGGCTTTTGTGTATTGTCTCCTTTTTTTTTTTTTTTTTTTCGTATGTCACACAACAAATGGCAGCAGGAGGCACTCCTTTTTTTTTTTTTTTTTTTAGAATCAGAGTCTCATTATTTTGACCAGGTTAGTCTCAAATTCCTGACTTCAAATGACCCTCCTGTCTCTACTTCCCAAAGTTCTGGTATTACAGGCAGTAGATTGTAATCCCACCCCTGACTTGTTTCCTATATTATTTCTTTACTGTAGGCCGAGACCTATTATCTCAAAAGTCCACTGGTGCAAAATCATTTTTTTGTTTTGTTTTGTTTTGAGATAGCATCTCACTCTGTTTCCTAGGCTAGAGTGCAGTGGCACAATCTTGGCTAACTGTAACCTCCACCTCCTGAGTTCAAGCGATTCTTCTGTCTCAACCTCCTGAGTAGCTGGGACTACAGGCATGCACCACTATGTCTGGCTAATTTTTGTATTTTTAGTAGAGACA
>NW_012104909.1:524422-527086 GCF_000951045.1 Mandrillus leucophaeus | reverse complement strand
CCACTGCACCTGGCCTGCCAATTACGATTTTTGTACCACACGTAAACATCCGTCATAAAATATCCAACATGAAACACACCAAAGTAAATCTGATGACTTTGTCAATCGACATCAGGCAGCCTCTGATCTCAGCTTCCACAGAGCTGACACAATGTGCTCTTAAACAGAGTAGAGGTGGTGGAAGGGATGGAGGGTATTTGAGGGTCCACCAACACGAAAGCACATTCAAGGGTAATCTGTCAAGGCTGCATAGTATCCTACTTTATTTCCACAGGAACAAATACTGGGCCCTGAATAGGACACTATCTCTCATAAAGTCTAGGAGCCACTCGGTGACAAGTTGTTTGTATTACATCTTTAATTATGGAAGAGATAATGATTTATGTTGCCTGTACATTATTCACATTTTGCATATTGGTTTACTTTTTGGTCCACAGGGTTTCAGATAGTAACATTCTTTGAGAGCTTGCATAAAGTTTGCTCCAGGAGCATGGATCCCACATAAAATAATAATAGCAAAGAATGAATTTACAGAGAAATAGTTGCTTCTAGGGCACATGATAAGGGTATCAACTGACTCTATAATACCATAGACCACCTAGAAGCTTCTAACCTGGTAGTGATGGGGTGAGCTTTGAAGGTGTGGTTAATAGACTAGTGTGTAAAGAAGATCCAATAGAGTAAGGATGTCTTCCTCAGGTATGCATTGTTCACCTTAAATAAATACATATATATGGATCAGTGTTACCAAAATTTTATTGGATGGGTCCAAAAATGTACTTTGAATAGCAGTGATCCAGCTTTCAACAATTCCAGTGACACAGTGGAGTATGTGTTTTATCTTCCTATAACTCAGGACTCCAAAGGCTTAGTGTTTCTGATTCTAAAAAGGACAACATTTTTACCAGAAAACATACTTTTAAGCACTGAACATTGAACTATTGTTGCTACTGAATCATTCTAGGAACGTCTTACCAAAAATTAGCAGGAAAGAAACAGCCATTTTTCTCGCAAAAGTAATAGACTCTGAATTTTTTTTAACTTTTATTTTAGGCTCAAGGGTACATGTGCTAGTTTTTTAAATAGATAAATTCTTGTCACAGGGGTTGGATGTACAGATTGACCCAGGTTCTAAACCTGGTATCTAATAGTTATTTTTTTGTCTGCTCCTCTCCCTCCTCCTACCCTCTGTTCTCTGGTAGGCCCTGGTGTTAGCTGTTCCTCTCTTTGTATGCATGTGTTCTCATCATTTAGCTATCACTTATAAGTGAGAAAATCCAGTATTTGGTTTTCTGTCTCTGTGTCAGTTTGAAAAGGATAATAGTCTCCAATTCCATCCATGTTTCTGCAAAGGACATGATCTCATTCTTTTTTATGGCCGCATAGTGTTCTGTGTTATATACGTACCTTATTTTCTTTATTTGGTCTTCCATTGACAGGCATTTAGGTTGATTCCATGTCTTTCATATTGTGAATAGCACTGCAATGAACATATGCATGCATGAATCTTTATGGTAGAATTATTTATATTCCTTTGAATATGTACCCAGTAATGAGATTGCTGGGTCAAATGGTAGTTCTATTTTTAGCTCTTTGAGGAATTGCCACACTGTTTTCCACGATGGTTGAACTAATTTACACTCCCACCAACAATGTGTAAGTGTTCCCTTTTCACCACAACCTTGCCAGCATCTGTTATAACTTTTTAATAGTAGTCATTCTGACTGGTATGGGATGGTATCTCATTGAGGTTTTGATTGCATTTCTCCAGTGATCAGTGATACTAAGCTTTTTTCATATGCTTGATGGCAGCATGCATGTCTTCTTCTGAAAAGTATCTTCATGTCCTTTGTCCACTTTTTAATGGGGTGGATTCTTTTTTTTTTTTTTTGTATAAAAGTGTTTAAATTATTTCTAGGTGCATAGATATTACACTTTTACCAGATGCATGGTTTGCAAATGTTTTCTCTCATTTTGTAGGTTATCTGTTTATTCTGTTGATAGTTTCTTTGGTTGTGACCGAAGTTATTTAATTAGATCTTACTTGTCAATTTTTGCTATGGTTGTGCTTGCTTCCGGTGTCTTTGTTATTTAATCTTTGCCACTTCTTATGTCCAGGGTTGTCTTCCAGGGTTTTTATAGCTTTGGGTTTTACATTTAAGTCTTTAATCATATTGAATTGATTTTTTGTATATGGTGTAAAAAAGGGGTCCAGTTTCAATCTTCTGCATATGGCTAGTCAGTCATCCCAGTATAATTTATTAAATACAGAGTCCTTTCCCAATTACTTGTTTTTGTCAGCTTTGTGGAAGATCAGATGATTGCAGAAGTATGGCCTTGTTGCTGGGCTTTCTATTCTGTTCCACTGGTTTACCTGTCTGTTTTTGTAGCGTTATCATTCTGTTTTGGTTACTGTAACTCTGTAACTCTGTAGTGCAGTTTTAAGTAAGGCAGTCTGGCTTGATGCCTCCTGTTTTTTTTGTTTGTTTGTTTTGTTTTTTAGCTTAGGATTGCCTTGGCTATTCGGGCTCATTTTTGATCCCATATGAAGTTTAAAGTAGCTTTTTCTAGTTCTGTGGAAAATGTCATTGGTATTTTGATAGGAATAGCAATGAATCTGTAAGTTATTTGGGCAGTATGGCTATTTTAATGGTATGAATTCTT
>NW_012104909.1:493340-523097 GCF_000951045.1 Mandrillus leucophaeus | reverse complement strand
GGTTTCACTATATTGGTCAGGCTGGTCTTGAACACCTAACCTCGTGATCCACCTGCCTCGGCCTCCCAAACGGCTGGGATTACAGGCGTGAGCCACTCCGCCCTGCCCACAAAATCAAATTTTTAAACATTCAGCTATTTTTAAAGTAGCCCAACAATGCAGATTTAGATCCATTAAGAGCCTTTGCATGTTCCAGGATACCTCACAGAGTAGGTGCTACCCATTGGTAAGATAGAGTCTTGTATTTATGAGGCCCCAGGCTGCTGCTGCCCTTCACAGGTCTCTGACCTGCTGTTGAGCACTGTGCTGCTGAGTAACATTACCTAGACACATAACCCTGTCTTCTCTTCCCCTCTCCCCTGAGAATTCCCTCCCTTATTCTCCTCCCCTTCTTGAAGGCGGCTCCCACATTGGAAGCCTCTGGACATTTTTATTCTGGGAGGAACTTCCCCTCTCATGCCACCCTGCCCAAGCACCACCCAAGAAATTTTGCTGTGTCTCATGGTCTTCTTTTTCCTTTATCAGTTCCCAAATTCATCAAACTGACATCCCATCCAGTGCTAACTTTCAAGCAAAAGGAAGACCAACTCAGAAGGCAAAGACTTATGCTCAGAGGACATGCTCACATCATGGGCCCAGAGCATCAAACCACAAAGGATTATTTTCAGGCCTTAAAACCTAAGGGCATTTGCTTGATTTTGAACTTGCTTGAATCTAGTATCTTCTTCATTTCTTCCAGTTTCTTCCTTTGGGAATGGAAATGTCTAACTTATGCTTGTGCCACCGTTATATTTCAGAAGCAGATAACTTCTTTGCAGATGGGAAAGAAATGTTCCTATGATGGATCATATACAGAAAATGAATGACCCACACTGAATTTAGATGGTTTAGAAAATAAGACTTGGGATTTTTTGAGTGATGACATTTAGATGAGATTTTGGAGTTAGATTTGGTTAAGATTTTTAGAAATTGTGGAATGAGGTTAATGTATTTTGCATGTGGAAATAATATATTTTGGAAGGGTAGAGAGTAGATTGCAGTGGACTGAATGGCATTCCTCCAAATTTCATGTCCACCTAGAATACGGCCTTATTTGGAAATAGGTTTTTTGTAGATGTACTTCAGATAAGGAGCAAAATGAGACCAGACTGGATTAGGGCAGGTCCTAACTAAATTCATTAGGAGTATTCTTATACAGAAAATGACACATAGAAATACAAGGAAGAAAGCCATGTGAAGGCAGAGGCAGAGATTGGGATTATGCTGCCACAAAGCTAGAGATGTCAGGAGCCACAAGACTCTGGAGGAGGTGAGAGAGTCTTCCCCCCTAGATTTTTTAGAGGGAAGCCAGCCCTGCTAACCTTTATTTCAGACCTGTGACCGCTACACATTTGAGAGAAGAAGTTCCTATTGTTTTCTGCCACCAAATTTGTGGTGGTAATTGGTTACTATAGCTCTATGTGATTACCACAGACCCAGAGAAGTGCTAGCTAAGGATTAGAAGAATCTCCAGTGGTTGACGCAGAGAGGTGAGGAGCATTAATTACCATCTTGAGAACAGCTGCAGTGATGACAATGGTAGTTTCTCCTATTTATCTTACTCTCTCAGCTTCCCCAGAAAGAGCTCAATCAATATTCCGGAGAAACACTTCTCACAATTTGTTATTAAAGAAAATGGGTTTGAGCTACAAGGAGAAGACTAGATAATGCCCAGTCCAGATCTTCTGTTGGTACTGAGATACTCATATCTCGATCTGCTAGGAGTGCTGTTGGGAGAATGTTAAAAATTTAGACCCACCCTGAGAATTGTTTTGGTTGAAAAGCTCACCTATCTAATGTCATTTTACCTTCCCCAGGGTGCAGTATGCATCTAATGACAATTCCATGTATTGTATCACGTCTCTCATTTCTGCCTGAAATTGAGACAATTCTGAAAAGCCACCTCGGGTCCAGAGCACTCCATAAGACAAGCTAATGGCATTTCAGTAAAGCTTTTCCTTATGCCCAGTCTGCTTTCTTCACACCCTCAGACGTGTTCATCCTGAGAGTACTGCCAACTATTCTTTCACATTGTATTCAAAATGAGCACTAATTCAAATAGGACTTTACTCAATTCTAGCTAATCTCCATCTAGTTGATCTCCATCTAGGTTTCTGCTTCCCAGGGAGTCGAAACTAACAGAAAATTAAGTTTTAATTTTATTTTATTTTTGCTATATGGGCATTACTATTTTTTAACCAAATACATGTAGAAACTGATAATCCACAATTTTAATATAATTTCATAAAATTTTCATAATTCAGAAGTTTAATAAAAAGCAGTTTATAGACATATTTATAATGTAGAAATTATTTTTTCCATAATGTCAAATTCTTAGCCTTTCACATTTTTTTAACTTCAATAGAGAATATTACACTTTTGGACATCCTACCATTAACTGCTGTCCTATTTCTAAAAGCCCATATGTTGTCCAACATTGGCCTTGGAAAACTTTTGTGGAGCTCTGGAGGTAATATTTTCTTCTCAGTTGTGTATTCAAGGTTTCAAATATTCCAGGAGAAGTTCTCTAGTTTTGTGTGGGAAAAGTAAGAAAAATAAACTCAGATTTTTTTTTTGGCATAATATTATGTATGCCTCCCCTCTGTGGCTTTTTTGTTTTTAAAATCAGCACTGTCAATCTATATGCCCTTGGAGGCTTTCATTCTTATGAATTGTCAGACACACTCTCTTGAGTACTTTACAGAAAATAGATAACAATGCCCTACATCAGTGTCATATCTACATTTAAGTGGTGAATTCATCGATTTCTGTATTAAACATACAAATCAAAATATAAAGACGTATTTGGAATAAAGGTAGTATATTTCTGACATTATAAAAGTACAGTATTAAAATATATATTTGCAAAAGGATATGGTATTTATCCATTTTAAAAAGTTTATCATAAAATCGTTATTCTCTAGGGGAACTGCTGTGTTGTCTTTGGAGCACTCAGTTGTGGGTTGAATTCCCCAAAGAGATTATCTGGATCGCTGGAGCTTTAAAATGTAGGCTAATCCCCTGAAAGGATTATTGAGTCCCTGGAGTTTCTAAAATTATTTGGAATAAAGGATTTAGTGTAAATATTTTCTGAGTATCCACTGAGACAGTGATAATAATAATGCTTTAACTTTCATAAAAAAAGATTTCAGGTACAAATTCTGCATTAAAACCTTCAAATCAACAATTAAAATAATTATACATGTGGTTTTAGATCTGAAGTTCATGTTATAATTCAATGGTAGATAACAAAAGGATTCATAATTATCTCCATTTTGAATAAAGGGCAATGCATGTCATTCTGGATGTTAGAAGACCATTGCATATCCCTCACTCCAATCACAAATAGAAGTAAGAATGTGATTACTATTCGGTGAATTTCCTCACAGAGATAAAATGCATAAGTTATAGAATAGATGGACTTGCTTGAGATCCAGTAACTACTTACCGAATATATAATTTGATCAAATTATTTTGTGTTTAAGATCTGTAGTTAAGTGTACATATTAGGGACAAGAGAATCTATATTACACATTAAAGGTGATATCCCATGTAAAATGACTAGTACAATGCCTGGCACACATGTAGATGTGAAAGCAATCCTATATTTTATTCGTTATCAGGTTATTACAAAATATCTCACCAGCAACACAACCAAGATGTTGAAAGCCTTGATAATCTGCTATACTTTCAAGAGTTATGCCAATGTTTAACTAAAAAAAATTTTAGAATAATTTATTTAAGTCTGTACATATACTATATCCAAGACAGAAATGTATTATTCAAAAGTATAGTTTTGGTAAAAATCACTACAAATGTCTTTACCATGGGAAGTAATTTTATAGCAGAGAACTGTAACAAACACACAGATATAGAGAAAAAAGTATAAAATGATGACATATTTGGGCTACATTTTTACTACATTTTTATTCAACAGGGAATCAGAGCAAGACATTTAAAAAATGCCTTTCAGCTGTGGAGCATGACAAACTGCTTCCCCCGTTTCCCAGTCAGGTTTAATATACTGCATGTAGTTTAGGAAACAATGGGAGACAGTGAACACTGCTGATACTCACTCAAATTTGTTGTGAGCTTTTAAAATCTTACAAAGTTTATAGTGTATTCCAAATGAGTCATGATGTTTACAAACATCCCATTTTACATTAAAATAAACCTTACAGGAATACAATTTTAATTTGTGTTTATTTCTTAATTATTGGTGCATGAATAAAACTACTGTGGTACCTACTTTCAACTAAAGATGCATAATACAACAAAATTTTCTTTTCCTCCATCAACTCTAACTGAATCAGGCAAGAGAAATAAAAACATATGCATATTATGAAAACGTGATCTTAGCAATTTGTCTGAAGTCAGGTGGAATGAATCTGCCAAATGAAAGAATGAACCACAGCTGTTGCCCCCAAATTGTTCTATTTAGTAGAACATATCTGTTTAATCTTTCATGATGTATCATGACACAAAAAGCATCTTGACATGGACTAAACTTGACATTTGCCAAATTAATTTCTCATTTTCTCTTCAGAAACAAGAAATATTGTTAATTTGCAGCACATTCACAGCATATACCGACATTTATGTAATTATGTAGCATATGGCAAATGAAAAAGTGTTCTATGAGACATTGTATTTAAAATGAGCACTAATTCAAATAGGACTTTACTCAATTCTAGCTAAATGTCTATATGTGATTCCAGTAAAGTACTTGGTTTTGAATATATATGTTGTTGTTCTTATTCTTCGTTTTTCTAACTTTTTGTGAGAGAGGGAGGTTTGTTCAGTTTGTATCATCAATGTCGACATAAAATTAATGTATTTTCATATTAAACAAATTAAAAGTAAATAATAAGAAATAATATAATAATTGAAAATACTTTAAAGAATCTTTTTTTCTTCTTTTTTTTATTTGGAAAACACGTTAGTAGATAAGAAGGAGAAAATACAAAATCAATAAGCCAGCCCTTAAATTACATTCTGTTTGAGGACAGGGATAATTATGATGTGAAAGTGAATTAAATTGATATTGAATGAGAACAAAGTAAAACAGATATCTCTGCATAGGTTTTTTGGAAGGCAGCATATTCAAATTGTTGTTTAATTCTCAATGTTATGTACGTCAAAGATCTAAAAGAAATAAGCATAAAGCAGATAACCAGTAAGAAAGCTATTTGGTGGGGTCAAGAGGAAGATGATAATGTGTTCTGCCAGTGTGACAGCAATAAAAATAGAAAGAAATTTACAAAAGGGAAGTTTTAGAAATAAATAATGAGTTAAGACTTAGATATGTTGATTTTCAGATACCTAAATTTGACTTTACAAATGAGTATAATTTATCATGGATATAAGAGCCACTGTCTTAAGTTAGTATGAATCTCAAAGGAAAAACAACACGGAAGTCCTAAGTGTCTAGTGCGAGATTTTAGTCACTGAACATAGGTAAGATCACTTCAGAATAAAAAAAAGACACTCTCTTTCATACTGTGTGAATCATTTTTCATTAGTAGTGCAGCTGCTATCAGCTTATAGCTCAATTTACATAGATGGATAGGCATTCTGCAACATTATTTTATTGGGAATTTGGTATGCTGATCTAGTTAAATAAAATAATTGCCTTTCTTTAAAGACATTGCTTCCAAGAGACTATACTTGAAAACCTCATCTTGGAAAATGCAACTTGGATCCCATGTACTTTATCTTACAAATTTGCTGCTGCTTAACACTATACAATTTAGCTTGTCTTAAAATTATACAAAATAAGTATTATTTCAGCATATCAAAATATTTCATTCTCCATCTGATAGTACTTAATTAGGTTGTACCAGACCAAGCTTTATCTATAAAATAATTTTCAATTCTGATAAATATTTTGGAAAACAGCTATTTGTAGGCATTTTTTTTTTTTTAAAAAGGGCAAATCTAGAGGAAAAAATACCATTAAACAAGAGAACTAAAATTTATACTTATGAGAATTTTTACTTGAGTACTTCCTAAACCATAGGTATCAGAGAGTTTGGGGAACTCAAGCAAAATACCGTTTTTTTTCTTCCTAAATAGTAAAATATTATAATTTGTGTTACCAGAGCAGCTGAACAGTGAAGATGAAAATCACAGAAAGGAAGGATTTGCAAGTGGAGAATCGACAAATCTTCATATAACTCTGCATAAATCCATGGATGACCTCATAAACTATTCATTTACTGAAAGAATCCAAGGAGCTATTAATAGTAGAAAGTGTGTGTGTGTGTGTGTGTGTGTGTGTGTGTATGGGTATATAAATACACACACAATTCTATGTATGTGTTAGTCTGTATTTATGATCCTGATAAAGACATACCTGAGACTCGGAAGAAAAGGAGGTATAATTGGACTTAAAGTTCCACATGGCTGGGGCAGCCTCTGAATCAAGGCAGGAGGTGAAAGGCACATCTAACATGGAAGTGGCAAGAGAAAATGAGCAATAAGCTAAAGCAGAAACCCCTGATAAACCCATCAGATCTCGGGAGATTTATTTACTATCACAAGAATAGCACGGGAAAGATCGGCCCCCATAATTCAATTGCCTCCCCCCGGGTTCCTCCTTCAATACTTGGGAATTCTGGGAGATACAATTCAAGTTGAGATTTGGGCGGGGACACAGTCAAACCACATCATTATATATATTGCATATATATATTATACATACACACAGAGAATTCTCTTATTAGAAGAATAACAGAGAGAGAAGAGGCAGAAAAATGTGTATGAAGAAATAGTGACTGAATGTTTCCTAAATTTGATTTTAAAATAATTTAATTTACAAGTCCAAGAATTTCAGCATGCTCTAAACAGAAATAAGAGAAGCAAACAAACCAAAAGCACACCTAAGTTTATCACAGACAAACTGTTGAATACAAACAAAAAGTCATTATAGAGTTTATGGTATATATATAAATATATCACAAAGAGTTTATTGTGATATATTAATATACATCATAAAGAGTTTAATGACTTTTGTGTATCTTTTGTCTGATAGGTTCAGGGTGGTCACCTGAAAGACCAAAGCAGGATTAGAAGGTTGGGACTTCCTGCTCCAACCACCACAAATGCCTGGGAGAGAGAGACGCTAAAGGTCACATTGATCACCAATAGATAATTGTGTATTCTATGATGCCTATGTAATGAAACCTTTAAAAAACTCAAGAGGACAGGGTTCAGGAGCTTCTGAATAATTGGACATGTGGAGGTTTCTTGAGGGTGTTGCATCCAGGGAGGGCATGGAAGCTCTGCACCCCTCCTCTCCATTCATCATCCTACACATATCTTCATCTGTATCATTTGCAATGTTCTTTATAATAAACCACTGAACTTAAGTGCTTCCCTGAGTTCTGTGAATCTCTCCAGCAAGTTAATTGAACCCAAAGACAAAACCATTGGAATATCAACTTGAAGCTTGTCAGTCAAAATTTCTAGAAGCCCGTGCTTGCTACTGGTGTCTAAAGTGGGAAGCACAATGTTGAGGACTGAGCCCTCAATCTGTGGGATCTATGACACTATCTCCAGGTAAATAGTGTTGAAACTGTATTTGATGACACCCAGCTGATGTCCCTGCTTGCTGTGTGAGAAGGACCCCACACACATTTGGTCACATATGTCTTCTGTGTCAATAATTGCTGGTGAGAGGTGAGGAAAAATGTGGTTTTGGATAGAGATGTTTTTCTGACACATTCTTGTATACTGACAGAAAGCAAATAAAAATTTTATATTACCTTCATAGGAATGACCACATTAATGAGGCTGACTTCTAATCAGAATAATGGAAGCTGTAAGTCAAAGGAATGAAATATTTGAAGTACTGAATTAAGAAAAGAAAAATCAACCCAGTATTGTATATCTAGTGAAATCATCCTTCAAACATAAAAGTAAAATGAAAACATTGTCATATGCCAGGTGCAGTGGTGCATGCCTGTAATACCAGCTACTTGAGAGGCTGAAGCAGGAGCATCACTTGTGTACAGGAGTTCACGTATGCCAAGAGCTATGATTGTGCCAGTGAATAGCCACTGTATTCCAGCCGGGGAGACCCTATCTCTTAAAAAACAAAAACAAAATTGTCAAGTAATTCTTAAGAGTAAGAATTCATCACCAGCAAGTTTGTATACTGTAAGATATGCCAAAGGAAGTTTTTTAGACTTTGGGAAAATAGCACCAGACAGAAACGGATCTTCAAGAAGGAATGAGCAATAGACATGGAAAATTAAAAATCATTATACCATATTATAATTTCAAAAATATATATAAAGGTAATGTACATTACATTACACAAAAAATCAGGTGGTAAATGAAATTGTATTACTAAAATGTTCTTAAATTTTTTGTGACGTAGTAAAATATTAACTCTAGGCAAGCTGCATAGGTTAATGATGAATATTACAATATACCTAAATCAAGCACTTAAAGCAAATAGGAATAGCTTGAAGTTCAATAGAGTAATTAAAATGCAGTATCATTTTATTAACATAGAAGTAAAAAGGAAAGAGTAATTAGGAACTCATACTCTGTTTGGAACAAAATATTGAAAAAATAAAAAACAAGTAGCAAAAACGGTAAATTTAAATCATTGTATTAATAATTTTAGTATATTTAAATGCACTAAACTTTCTAAATGAAAACATAGAACCCATGTTGGGAAAGGACAGCTTCTCCGTTCGTCTTAGTGTATACTTTATGTCAGTTATTATTGACCAAAGGCTCTTTCCTTCTTATGCTTATGGCTGTACCATGCCATGCCAAACCATACTTGTTTAATGAATTTTAGCACTGAAGGCTACTCAGAGACTTTGTTTTAATATTGATCTTTGAATTTCACAGCTCATGGAAATTCCCCGCAGATTCATGGTCTTTTTCAATCTGAGAATGCTCTTTGTAATAGGAGTTTTTACATTTTGCATTGTTATATTTTTATAAACATTTTAATAAGAGTTTGGAATTAATTGCAATACAATTCTACATATCCCATTTTCATTCAAATATTATAGTATACAATTATTCTATTTATTATAATTTATATAATCAACATATTTGTAGTTATTACAGACAAATGATGGTTTACCAAATACTTTCCTACATTTTCTTGCAATTATTTTAGAGTATGATTTTCTCTGAATTTAGATTGCAATAATCTGAATTTTATTAGAAAAAGTAAATTATTTAGCATCCATAGGTACTCTTAATATTAGTGTTACTTTCTGTTACTGTTGCATAATTTTAATTTAATTTACAATTGTATGAAGAGGGAATAACCAGACAGAGGTTTAGAAATTGACTCTATTTATTAGTTCTACTTTTCCCCCTTAGTGTTTTACGAAGAATTGTAAAAATTTTTCTGTGCATCTGAAGCCAAATCACATATCAATGTAGACAGATTACAATAATGGTGAGAAGCACACACTCTAAAACAAAAATGCTACTATCTGAATCTTAACTATACTATTTGCTGTTAATGTAGGCAAATTACCAGTTTTCTGCATTGGTACAAAATGATGAAATAGCAGTACTTGTTTCGTAAGATGAATTTAATAATTAATTATGTTAACACACATAAAGCTCTTTGAAAATTAGGTGGCACAGATTGAGTCATTTTTGTTTGCTAATATTATTAAAATATTAATGTATTAGTCAGGGTTCTTCAGAGAAACAGAACTAATAAGATGTGAATATGTAGTTGACCCTTGAATAACACAGGTTTGAACTGAACAGGTCCACTTATATGTGGATTTTTTCCAATAAATACATTTGTCTCTCTATATCCTTGCATTCACAAGGAAACGTAGATAGAAAGAACAGTATTATTAATAGAAGAAACCCATGAATACAGAGGGCTGACTTTTCATATGCATGGGTTCCTCAGGACCTAACGCAAGACCTGAGTATGCATGGATTTTGGTATACAAGGGGTTCCTGGGACCAATCCTTCAATCCTTTGGATGTAACAAAGGACAGTTCTCTCTCTCTCTCTCTCTCTCTCTCTCTCTCTCTCTGTGTGTGTGTGTGTGTGTGTGTGTGTGTGTTTGTGTGTGGAGAGAGAGAGATTTATTTTAAGGAATTGGTTCATACAAACATGGAGGCTAGTAAATCTAAAATCATAAGGATAGGACAACAGCCTGGAGACATGGGGAGGAACCAATGTTTCAGTTCAAGTTTAAAGGCAGTCAGCTGGCAGAATTCTTTCTGGCTGAGGGGAGGTCAGGCTTTGTTCCAGTAAAGCCTCAACAAATCGGATGAAGCCCATTCATGTTATGAAGGTAATCTTCTTTGCTCAAAGTTTACCTGCTTAAATGTTAATCTCATCCAAAAAACACCTTACTAGAATCATCCAGAGTAATATTTGACCAAATATCTGGACATTGTGGCCCAGTCCTGTTGACATATAAAATTAACTATCACAATTATCATAATTAATAACACAGCATTCCCTTAAATGAAATAGTTCTACTAACAAAGAAAAAATCTCCATCTTTTGCCTTTTAACCTCTAAATATAAAGAAGCACTTGGTTTATTTAATTATTTTACTAATAGAGGTATATAAGCAGTAAAACGTCTTTATTTCAATACACTTAAGTTTGGACTTTCAATTACTTCATTCCTCAGAATTATTTTACATCTTATTAATAATTGAATTTTTCCCACACTATCATGAAATAAAAATATAAATTATAGTTCACAATATGGGTAGCAGATTGAATATAGAGTTGAAACTTGAACAATACTGGCAAGAGATGTGTTGACCTACTCTGTTACTGTTGAAAATCTGTGTATAACTTTTGTCTCCCCCAAATTGCAACAACTCATAGTCTCCTGCTGACCTTATTGATAACTTAAACAGTCCATTAACACATGTTTTCTAGGTTAGATATACTGTTTACTGTATTCTTACAATCAAGTAAGCTAAATAAAAGCAAATGTTATTGAGAAAATCATAATGAAGATATGTTTATTATTTATTAAGTAGAAGTGGGTCATTGGAAAGGTTTTCATCCTCATAGTCTTTACACTGAGTAGGCTGAGGAGAGTCAAGAGGAGAAGGTTGTCCTGCTGTTTCAGGTGTGGCAGAAGCAAAAGAGATGAAGGAGGAAGTAGGAGAGGCAGTCACACTCAACTCACTGTAAACTTTATTGAAAAAGAAACTGCATATAAGTGGACCTGAACAGTTCAAACCCATGTTGTTTAAAGGCCAACTGTATTTGTCAAATATAAGATGATTCCAGAGATAATTATTTTATTGTTAAAAATGTGAAAGGAAAATATCTTGTGCCCCCAGAGTCACTAAGAAAAACTCAAGCTGGCAACTGCTTAGGGCAAACCTGCTGCCATTAGATTCAAAGTCACCCCTCTGCCCACTGAGACAGATGCATATCTGATTTGCCTCCTTTGGAAAGGCTAATCAGAAACTCCAAAGAATGTAACCATTTGTGTATCACCTATCTGTGCTTCCCTCCCAGCTTTGAGTCTTCCTGCGTTCACTTAAAGTTGTACCACATTTCCAGACCGAACCAATGTACTTCTTACATATACTGATTCATGACTCATGTCTCCCTAAAATGTATAAAACCAAGTTGTGCCCCAACCACCTTGGGCAGATGTCATCAGAACTTCCTGAAGCTGTGTCACGGAGTGTCCTCAGTCTTGGCAAAATCAACTTTCTAAATTGACAGAGATCTATCTCAGATATTCTAGGTTCACAAAACACTGAAACGTATTGGATGAGTCCTACTATATACAGGGATTAGGGATATTTCTATTAAGCAACGATGCACATATGCTAGCTGTAGAGGAAAGGATGACCATCCTGGATTTTTTTTTTTTTTTTAACAACATAATCAGCGTTTAGACAAATGATTTTGTGGAAAATGTGGATTCATATAAGAATAATTTTTAAAAAAATACAACAAAATCAATTATATCATACTGGTGTTTGAAATTGTTTTTAATTATAAAATACAGCAAGTTGAATTAGAGTAGACAAATGTTTTAAGTTCTATATGTCAATTAAGCAAAATCATTGTTAATGTAAATATGATTTATATTTTGATTTATCTTGTTTTAGAGTATGCTTTCTAAATTTTATTTCTTCGCAAGCAAGTTTGTAATTATTATCCATAGTTTACAGAATATTTATTAGTGCTCATATCATTTATCCAATAAAATTTATAATTCCAGTGAAGATACATCAATAGAAATAAAGGAGGTTTTTTGTTTTTCATTGCAAATGTTTTAGTACAGGAACTACCACATTCCATAGAAAAATATTTGAAGAAATTGTTACTACATTTAAAACACATAAGTTTAAGTAAAACAACCTGTACCAAAATTAAATGTAAAGCTAGCTCCCCCTAATATGATAACATGAACCCATTTCTTATTTTTATGGTTTAGAGTTTTGTTTTCAGCAGGTTGTACTTAAGTGTTTTATTTCATCTTTGCTCAATAGACATTGTTTTGAGTCTTACTTAACAATGTTACCTGAAGTCATGTAACTTTAAAGCTTTATTGCAACAAGAAGCATTTAGTTCACAGGATATGATGGAAGAAAACAAGCGGTTTGCTTGGAGGGAAAAATTTTCAAAGGGCCTAATTAGTAGCACTGAAAGCAGTGGTTTTGCTTAAAGACTAACAGAGCACTAAATTATTAGTTTTGAGTTGGAAAACTTCAAATGAACTCTTGAAATCTATATCATTCAAGCATGTTGACAGATTAATTATTGTTTGTTTATATTCATTGCATATATGTGAAAATATAAAATTTGTGTATATGTTGTTTATTCTTTGTTTTTTAAAAATACTCATAATGTCATATGGTAGAAATTAGCCTTATTCATATTTAATAAAAAGTAAGTCTGGCTTACTGTTTAGACAAGCCACTAAAAAATAAAGCATAATTTTTTACATGCTCATTTGTGTGCTAAACCACTGTTCCTCATTTTAGATCATATTCAAGAATGTTTATGGGGGTCTTTTGTTAATCAGTAAGATCTTGAAAATATTTGATGTCCTCTTGCTGGTTACCCTCTGTCAAGGTACAATTACTGTGTTATTTTCTACTGTTTTCTCCCTTCTCCACTTTCCAATGTCAGCTAAAGAGGAGCTGCAGATGATTAGAGCCAGCATCTTGCTTATTATGCAAGGCTAACTTACTAAGGCGAGTATTCATTTATGGGATCTACCCTATCTTCCTGTTGAACTACCACACTGACCCTTCTTTAAAGAGTAATCAGAAGAAAGTCAGAAAATTTAGGCAGCTAAGAAAGAAGATCCACACAGACAAGCATATATCCGGTCGATATTGATATAGGGGTCTTCCAAGATCACATTTGGCTCTTTTGCAGGAATAGTGTGGAATATAACTATCTTCATCTACTACCAATGTAGGTGCCTGTTTTTCTCTGAGGATGGAATGTAAAATAATAAAGGGTGCCAACTATAGCAGTGGCTGTTAGTGTCTCCTTCTACATTTTCAGCCTTTCTGATTTCTGTGCATGCTGGTCTGACTTTTAACTGCTAGCACATGACTCTCATCCCAGTGGGGCATTCTCTCACTGCCAAAGCCCAGTCAGTTTGAATTCCCAGCGGCTCTCCAAACTGGACTCATGGCTTAAGAGGACTGTGAGTTCTCCTGTAGGAGGAACTGTAGGCATCCGTGGTACCAATGGAGACTTCTGCTTACTTTTTTTCCTAAAGTGCCTGACTCTGGGCTGATTTGGGTGAGAGATCTGGTGGGATAGGGGAACAGAGACAGGTGCCTCCACATTGCTCTCTTGTGCTTCCAATGACCACAACTACCTCCCTGGCTGCACTCCAGCACTTCCCCTTTGACATCCTGGTTAAATATTAGCTGTTTTTTCATTGCCTCTATTCTTTCTTGTTAGAGAGGCAAACACCAGTTGCCTATAATCAACTATCTTGTTGATGTCACTCTGCTACATCTTTTAGATATTCGTGAATAACTAGAATATTGAATGGAAAAGTTATTCTAATCTCTCTATTACTGCATCTTATTTCTAAGCTTTGTAGTACAAACTTTGGTTATTCTAAAAAATCTGAGGTATGTCCTCCCTTAGTATTTAGAAAAGTTATTTCATCCACTGCAGTTCTCAAAATAATGTATATGTATTTTAGAATATGTGATCTCAAAGGTGTTGAAAAATATAATATTATGGATTTAGAATGCTTGATCATTTTAAGAAAAATCATCGTAAGATGGTAAATATTGTTATACATACTGGAAATGTAAAAATAAGCATATCTGCATTACATATTAATAAAACCACATATTAAAAATATAATTATTTTAAAAATCATTAGAAAAATTATTCAAAATAGAATATGCAGAAATGCGATGATGTAGGAAAATTCAACATCAGTATATCATAACATGAGTAGATAAATTTAATACATAAGAACTATAAACTTGTATTAAAGTAGAATTAATTCTTATTCTGTTTTATACCTTAAAATAGAAATATATTATCTTATTGAATATGTACATATTTCTATAATACCAAAAATGGCCACACAGAAAAGCCAAAAATGACCACATAGAAAAGCCAAAATTTTTGTAAGACCAAAAATATAAAACCTTTCAAACCATATTATGATATTATTACAATGTAATAAAGCTGGAGTTAAGATAATAGTAAGTATGATGAAGTACAATAATATTTTCCTAACAGTAACAACAGTCTATCTTTTATAATCTCTCACTCAAATACTTTCCTTTATCCACTTGAAGATCCACATTGTGTTCCTCACATGATCAACTGAGCAGAGAATTCCTGAATCCCACTACAAAGGACTAGCAGCTCCTCTGCTCAAATTTGGCGAGGAAAGGTTCCTGCACAGTTACTCTAACAAGACAGGAAAGTGCCTCTTATCTTGCCACTAAGTTGTACTACAGCCTTGGATTTTAAGCATTATCTATTAATAGGATAGTGATTATTTCTGTTCTGTTCATTTATGTGAAACTCAGAATTCCAGAGAGAATTGATAGTTCTATATTAAGGCAATCTGAGGAAATGCTGCCATAAGTAAACCAATTTTTACTAGCATAGCGAAGCATTATTTTAAAATGTGTATATACATATATATTAAATACCCACACACACCTCTCAAGAAATTTCAAGTGATAGAAACAACACAAAATGTAACCTTTGCCCACAGCAGAATTACATTAGAAATAATAACAATAAGATATATGGACAATCTCTAAATAGTTGAAAATTATGCAACATGCTTCCAAATAATCCATTAGCTGAAGAAGAAATCACAAGAGAAATTAGAGGAGAATTGTAATGCTCCCAACACAAAGAAAAGATACATCTTCGAGGTGATTGATATCACAATTACTCTGATATAATTATTACATGTTGTACACATGTATTAAAATGTGGTATGTACCCTCAAAACATGTACAACTATTATATAATCCTAAAAATAAAAAAAATTAATTGAATATTATTAATGAAGCATATCAGATTTCATGTGAAGCAGAGGAATAAATACTTAGAGAAAGTGAATAGTTTCAGTGCTTACATTAAAAAAGGTAGAGGTTTACAATAAATTACCTCAATATCTACCCTATGCAGTTATAAGAGAAGTAGTCTATTAAATCTGAATAAGGAGAAACAAAATGATAATTGGTGCAAACATCAAATAAATACAAAATATACAAACAAAAGATGACTCATTAAGACTGCTGGTTCTTTAGAAAATTTGGTTAGAAAAAATTAAAAATATCAATAAAATAAATGAAAGGATAGCTCACTTATCAGAAGGGCAATAAGAAAATATTCGGAAGAAGGTAACATTGATAAATACAACCAATTAAATACCAATAAATAAATACCTTTAAAAAAACAAAACTAAACTAAACTAAACTAACAACAAAACTGACCTAAGAAGAAATTAAGGACCAAAAAGTCCTATTGATGCTAAAGATATTTAACATATAATTTATAATTCTTTTAAAAATCCACTAAGGAAGCTACACAGGAGTCTTTTTTTAAAATAGAAAAGAAATAAGCATTTCCCAATTTTCATATAACAGCAGTATAACCCTTATACCTAAATCAGACAATATTAGTACAAGGCAAAACATTTGTGAGGAACAAAGGGAAAGTGTGTGTGTGTGTGTGTGTGTGTGTGTGTGTTTTAATGGTATACAGTATGTGTTTTAATATGGTATGGTAAGACATGCAGACACAGAAATGACTGTCATGAATGAATGTGATTTTATTCACAGTTCCCTAGAAATAGAGGCATGCTGTGTCATGTCAATAGGCCAAATGTGAACAACTAGGTTCTCTCAGGAGGCAGAGAGAAAGAGAAATAAATTCAAGAAATTTGATTGTGGTTTCTGCAACAAGGAGCAGGTAAAGTAGGGTAGCTAAATTAGGATTGACTAGTTTAAAATTTTCAACAAACTTTGGGGCATACTGGCTGTGTTTGGTTGCCTGATACCTGTCTCAGGGTGATTAGGACAGGTGAATAGTGGTCCAGATTATAAGAGCCAGATATAGTTGGCTGGTGAAGGTATGAATCCATGATTTGTTTCTTTGCCTATGAAAGGCACACTCAAAGATGAGTTTTCTGCTATCTCTAGAAATTAGCTAACCCTGGGAAAGTCAGTCTGTCCAAGGTTAACAAGACGCCAAGATGTCAGAGTACAGAATACAGAAAACAAAAAGCATGATTAATATGGTGTGTAAGCACTGAAAAAAAAATGTGTTTAAATTGTATTTTTTTTGGTTTTAAAAAATATATCGAACACTTTTATTATAAAACATAAGGTACTCAGATAGTTCTCATTGGACAAGAAATGTAAAATGTAGAAAGCTACTAAGTTTGGAAAGCAATTTGGCATGAGCTATTAATATTTTAAAATTTATATTTTATTTAAATACATTTTTAAACAGGAAATGTTATTTCCAGGAATAAGACACACACAAGAAATACACACAAGATATATAAGTGATGTTAATCATGGAATTATTTGTTATAGTATATATTAGAAATGAAATTATATTAGAAACCTGTAAATAAATGATTAAATAAAATATAATGTATTCAAATATATAATTGAATAAATATAGCAGTTGAAAACATAAACTATTGTTATTTATCTAAAATGACATAGCTAAAATAAGGATAATATAAAAACTGTAAAAATATCTTCATAGTTTTCAAAAGTAGGAAAAAATGAAATGTTTCTAATGGATACATGTGCATATATAAAAGTATAAACATATTTAGAAAAGAATCATGCCCAAAACAGTCCAGCATCATCATGATACCAAAACCTGGCAAAGACATGAAAACAATAAAAACTTCAGGCCTGATGTCCCTGATGAATATCAATGCAAAAATCCTCAATAAAATACTGGCAAACTGAATCCAGCAGCACATCAAAAAGCTAATCCACTACGATGAAGTCTACTTCATCCCTGGCATGCCAGGCTGGTTCAGCATACACAAATCAATAAATGAAGTTCATCACATGAACAGAACCAATGACAAAAATCACATGGTTATCTCAATAGATGCAGAAAAGGACATCAATAAAATTTAACATGTTCAACATCCCTTCATTTTAAAAACTCTCAAAAAACTAGGTATTGATGGAACATATCACAAAATAATAAGAGCTATTTGTGACAAACCCACAGCCAACATCATACTGAATGGGCAAAAGCTGGAAGCATTCCCTTTGAAAACCAGCACAAGACAAGGACACCCTCTCTCACTACTCCTATTCAACATAGTATTGGAAGTTCTGGCCACAGCAATCAGGCAAGAGAAAAAATAAAATGCATTCAAATAGGAAGAGAGGAAGTCAAATTGTCTCTGTTTGTTGAAAACATGATTCTGTATTTAGAAAACTCCATTGTCTCACTCCAAAATCTCCTTAAGCTGATAAGCAACTTCAGCAAAATCTTAGGACACAAAGTCAATGTACAAAGGTCACAAGCATTTCTATATACCAACAATAACTAAACAGGCAGCCAAATCATGAATGAACTCCCATTCACAATTGCTACAAAGAGAATAAAATACCTAGAAATACAGCTAACAAAGGATGCATAGCAACTCTTCAAGGAAAACTACAAATCACTTCTCAAGGATATAAGAAAGGACATGAACAAATGGAAAAACATTCCATGCTCATGGATAGGATGAATGAATATTGTGAAAATGGTCATACTGCCCAAAGTAATATAGATTCAATGCTATTTCCATCAAACTACAATTGACATTCTTCATACAATTAGAAAATAACTTGAAATTTTATGTAGAACCAAAAACAGCCCATATAGCCAAGGCAATCCTAAACAAAAAGAACAAAACTGGAGGCATCATGCTATCTGACTTCAAACTATACTACAAGGCTACAGTAACCAAAACAGCATGGTACTTGTACCAAAACAGACATATAAACCAATGGAACAGAAGAAAGATCTCAGAAAGAACACAAACGTATGCAACCATCTGATCTTTGACAAACCTGACCAAAACAAGCCATGGAGAAAGGATTTCTTATTTAATAAATGGTGCTGTAAAAACTGGCTAGCCATATGCAGAAAACTTAAACTGCACCCCTTCCTTACAGCTTATACAAAAATTAACTGAAGATGGATTGAAGACTTAAATGTAAAACCCCAAACCATGAGAAACCTAGAAGAAAACCTAGGCAATACCATTCAGGACATAGGCATGGATGAAGATTTCGTGATGAAAATGCCAAAAACAATTGCAACAAAAGCCAAAATTGACAAATGGGATCTAATTAAACTAAAGAGCTTCTGCACAGCAAAAGAAATTATCATCAGAATGAACAGGCAACCTACAGAATTGGAGAAAATTTTTGCAATCTACCCATCTGACAAAGGTATAATATCCAGAATCTACAAGGAACTTAAACAAATTTATAAGCACAAAAACAAATAACCCCATCAAAGAGCAGGTGGAGGATATGAACAGACACTTCTATAGAGAAGACATTTATGCAGTCAACAAGCATGAAAAAAAGCTCAAAATCACTGGTCATTAGAGAAATGTAAATCAAAACCACAATGAGATATCATCTCAAACCAGTCAGAATGGTAATTATTAAAAAGTCAAGAAAAAATAGACGCTGGTGAGGCTGTGGAGAAATAGGAATGCTTTTACAATGTTGGTAGGAATGCAAATTAGTTCAACCATTGTGGAAGACAGCGTGGTGATTCGTCAAGGATCTAGAACCAGAAATACCATCTGACCCAGCAATTTTATGACTGGATATATACCCAAATGAATGTAAATTATTCTATTACAAAGACACATGCACACATATGTTTACTGAAGCACTATTTGTAATAGCAAAGACATGGAGCATATCCAAATGCCCATCAATGATCGACAGGATAAAAAAAATATGGTACATATACACCATGGAATAATATGCAGCCATAAAAAGAAATGATATCAAGTCCTTTTCAGGGACATGGATGAAGTTGGAAGCCATCATCCTCAGCAAACTAAGCAGGAATAGAAAACTAAACACCACATGTTTTCACTCATAAATGGGAGTTGAACAATGAGAACACATGGACACAGGAAGGGGAACAACACACACCAGGTCCAGACTAGGGGTGGGGAACAAGGGGAGGGGGAGAATAAGAACAAATCACTAATGCATGCAGGGCTTAAAACCTAGATGATGGGTTGATTTGTGCAGCAAACCACCATGGCACTCATATACCTATGTAACAAACTTACACATTCTGCACTTGTATCCCGGAACTTAAAGTATTTTTTTTTAAAGGAAATAATAGTATTGAAAAAATGTGGTTAATTATATTTGGAATAGAATAGATGGAAAAGACAAAAAAGCAGCAGGTCGATGAAGGCTCAAAATATATCCCTATTATTATTATATTACCTTTAAAATAAATGGTTTAAAACATGCAAGAAAATGTTTCTGTTCAATTCTTCTTAGTGAAATTCAATAATATATTTGAGAAAATTTACTGAAGTTTCTTTGAAATAGAGGCACAAACCTATCATCCACCTTCTCAAAAAAAGTTGTGGCAACATGAAAGATAGAAGAGGCAGAAGCAGGCAAAAGCAATTATTTGTAAGTTTGCAAAATTTATGAAAAAATGCTCAAATATATTGAAAGGAAACTAAAGATGAATTTAGCTGTGGGGAGATCATCACATGAGAATATCTGTGAAGAACTCATCACTTCCTTGTTTAAGGAGAAGGTTAAAGTCTTAAAATATGTTAATTCTTGCAATAGAGAATAATTTCATATCAACAATAATTTTGTTATGAGATTAAATTTTAAAACAAGTCATTTTGGAAAGCACTCAATTTCCATGAACATTTAAGGTTTTGTTTTTTTCCCCAAACTGCCATTACTGTTAAAAAAATAAAACTGGTTGTCCATACTCAATACTATCATATTTAGAACCCCAAGTTGAAATGGATAAAATAGTCCCATAAATTTTTGGATAAACATAGTGGTCTTAATGCTTGAAACTTACATTTTTTTATATAACTTTCTTCCTCAGGAAAGGAGCTTCAGACCTCTCAAAAAAGTATCAGAGCACTGAAACTCACCAGATCATCACATTAAGTGAGATTCCAGACTTCTTGTTAATTACGATTACTTCTTTGCCCTTCTCTACTTCCGTTTTTTTTTTTTGTTTGTTTGTTTTGTGTTTTTTTTTTTTTTAAATGCATTGCTTTATTTCTTCCCTGCTAAATAAACCCCTAGTTTTAATTGGTCAGGGAGATGGAGTTGAGACTGAGTTCTCATGTTCTCAGCTGCTGAGGCTGATTATAGCCTTCTTCCTTGGCAATACTCATCTGTCATTGGCTTTCTGTACAGTGAGCAGCAGGACCTAGACCAAACCCCTGCCCTCCCAATTTTGGCTGGAGGTAAGTTTTCATCTCTCTCTGGCCCTTCTTTAGTGAGCCCCAATGGTATTCCTGATTCCTTTGGAAGAACTGCCTTTGTAATTTTACATCTGTGTCCAGATAGGTAAGTTTTCTTTGTGGGCCCAGACAGCACGGTCTGCTCTTCTCAGTTTGAGAAACTTTTAAAGGAATTTATATTTGCAGGTTGAATAATCCCAACTGACAGAGAGGGAAGCACCTCAACTGTTTCATTATGGACACGCCTGTGGGTTTGTTTGTAATTTTTGTGTGAGTGTCTGGGCAAGTGAGTATCTTTTATGGATACCAAAGAGCAGGATAGGTTCCTCTCAATTCAAGAAATTCTAAAGAAATTTTTGTTTACAGGTTGAAACTCCCTGACTCTTTCAGTTTGGACACTCCTGGGACTTGTTTGTTGTTGCTGAAGTTAGATTATGTTTTGGTGATTGTGTGTGTTTGGTATAGTTGTGGGAGATTAGGATTCAGTCAACTGATACTCTTTTCTAACACTGTTTGGCCCCAGTATTGTTTGGAATCTGGAATTTGCTGTTGAATGGGAAAATGGGATAAAAGTTCATATATCCAGACTTTTGTGCTGCTATTCTAAGAAACGTTGGGCCTGGTTAGTATGTGATGTTCTCTTTTGGTTCTGTTTGGTCCCAGTGTTCTTTGGAGTCTGGGGAGGTTTGGCCTTTAAGAATCAAACTGCCATGACAACTGCTTTACCCAACATTTTGGTTCACAGACTTAACTAAGATCAGCCATGTGGACCGATTTGTAGATTGGTGAGCTTGTATTACTATCTTATGGTTAGAGTTCCACAGTAAAAGTTATCAGATCTTTGTGTGTGTGTGTGTATACATATCTAGATGCGTTTATTTGTATGTACATTTATTGTTATATGTTGCGTCTACTAAGTTGGGTAATAAATAAAAGAGCATTCATAATTTAGGTAAAGAAAGTCCAAGCAAATTTCAAGTTCATGTGACAAGTAACCTTTAATGAATAAGCTGGCTTTAAAATTATTGAACAAATATAAGAGCAATGCCTTCAGAATTGTCAGCATACCTTTTTTGTCTGGATTTTATATTTGTCTCTGGTAGATATTTTGAGGTGTCTGGGTTTGTAATAGAAGATTTTAAAACTATCAACACATTCAAACAAAATGATCTTGGTTTGTGCATCTTCTTTGGTAAATGAGAGTAATTTAATGTTGTTAGCTGAATCGTCTGAGTTATTGGCAAAAATATCTATATAGTTAACTTTGTGGCTCTTAGGTGAGCTCCTGATATTCACTTAGTACTAAAAAATGTTTAACAAAGAAATAACTAACTTTAAATAAAGATGTTTCATATCTCAGTTTTCAGAAGTTATTTAGATAAAATGTTAAAAATGATATAATTGAGTACTTGTAAATAGGATAAATGTTTGAAGTAAACTTCTCTGTAATTTAAAATCTTAAAATTATTTTTGATGCTCATCAGATATCTGGTTCATTCCCCATTAAGAAAAGGTTATGATATGGGAAAATATGTTTCTAAAGACTGTGGAATTATTCTCCTCTAAAAAATTCATCTGATAGTTCAGAATTTCTTGCTTTCTAGGATTTCACTAAAATTCAAGGATACTAAGAATAAGAATTATAGTTAATCTGTAATTCTGTTTATAAACTGTAACAAAATATGTGTTTTTAATGAAAAAATAATAATTTTGTGTAATTCAGAAGTTATCTAAAAGGTAATTCAAATTATGTACTTAACTAAGGTTATTTGTGAAACAAGGTAGTAAGGAACTAGTAGGCAGGGGAGAGGTGTAAAGAAAGTTATGGATAGGAAGATATACTTTTGGAAAGGACAGTTGTAAAGAAAAGATAACAAATCTGTATAAAATAGGTCTTGTTTGGTGAACTTTTGTCCTAAAGTAAAATGGTTATTAAAAAAAAAAAGGACAAAATGAAAAGGCCCTCATGTTATAGATGGTCTCTGTAAGTTATATGTAGTTTTTTTCCTGTTTCTGTGTATGTCTCTCTTCATATGCATACAGAGAAAATAGAATGTTGGAAAAGTTTAGCTAGTATAATGTTGTTTAAAACCTGAGAGAGATTGGACGCAGTGGCTTACACCTGTAATCTCAAAACTGTGGGAGGCTGAGAGGAATGGATCATGAGGTCAGGAGTTCAGGACCAGCCTGGCCAATATGGTGGCACCCTGTCTGTACTAAAAAATACAAAAATTAGCTGGGCGTGGAGGCATGTGTCTGTAGTCCCAGCAGTTTGGGAGGCTGAGGCAGGAAAATTGCTTGAACCTGGGAGGTGGGGGTTGCAGTGAGCCAAGATCACGCCATTGCACTCCAGCCTGGGTGACAGAGCAAGACTCCATCTCAAAAAATAAAAATACATTAATAAATTAATAAATAAACTGATAGAAAATTGGAGAAATTTGGAATTTTGCTAATTAACATTGCTCATAGTTAAGAGTCTTAGTTTTGATGAAGATAAAAAAATAAATATTATAAAGAAGTACATTGAGAGTTTAGCAATTTTTTTTTTTTTTTTTTTTTTAAGAGGGATTCTCACTCTGTTGCCCAGGCTGGAGTACAGTGGCAAGATGTTGGCTCACTGCAACCTCTACCTCTAAAGCAATTCTCCTGCCTCAGCCTCCCGAGTAGCTGGGATTACAGGTGCCCACCACCATGCCCAGATAATTTTTCTATTTTAGTAGAGGTGGTGTTTCGCCATGTTGGCCAGGCTGTTTTGGAACTCCTGAACTTAAGTGATCTGCCTGCTTTTGCCTTCCATAGTGCTGCGATTGTAGGCGTGAGCCAGCACACCCGGCCTGGCAATTCTGTTTTAATGTAGTTAAACATGAAGCCAAATTTCACACACATGCTTGCATTGCTTTATACTGTATTTGCTATATTGCATAGATGGTCTAACACTAAAGTAATTACTGGTCATGTACCTAAGTAAATCTTTTAATTGCACAAAATGGATAGTGGTATCAGTGGATTTAAAGACATTAATTTGTATACTAGGAACAAAATATATACTATGTGTTCTTTTAGGCTCTAGGTAATACTCTAGCCTCCAAGGTAATCTGAGTAGGAGAAAAATTGGGGGTTGGTTTTTTGTATATTTGTTTTTGTTTTAATTGTTATTTATTTGCTGTATGTTCTTTTTTGGGTTTTATTATTGTATACGTAAGTTAAAACTTTTTTTTTTTAAGTTTCTAGTGGAAGGTTTTTATTTTGTTCTATAAATAGTCATTGTGTTTATTATGCATTTCCAACAATTCATCATTTGTTATTTTTATCTAGAATTCTAAGCTACCTTTGTCAAACCTGAAAAAATTGATAGAGGACACCAGCCATTTAAAATTTGGTTGGTTATGCTTACTTCTTCTGCTCTAGAAAGCAACAAAAGCTTTAGGAGTCCTGGCCAAAATAAATAAATAAATAAATAAATAAACCCAAAAACCTATTTTACAAGCTCTGAGTAGAAATAGTACACTATTTGTAATTTAAAAAAGCAGGGGAGAATCAAAATGTTCAAGTGGTGTCTGTCTCCAGGGTAATTCAACTTAATCAATGATTTGAGTTGGTTTAGATTTTTCCCAATGGGTAATGAAGAAAAACTGTGATGTGGTTACAAAATTATAATGTTAAATAATTATTGGCCCTATATTTAAGGAAGTTATATTGGTTGGAAATTTTCTCAAGCTACTTTAGTTGTGCTTACTATTATTAAAATTAAATTATCTTCATTAGAATTAAGTAGTGCTAAAAGTCTGAGACTTTCTAGTGACCTTTGATCCTGAGCCATTTATCATTGATGGACCTTCATGTGTGTACCTGAAAACAAAACTATTCAAGTGTGACACTGGTTTGAAGATTTTAGTGATGAAAATGACCTAATCAGTTGTCAGTACTGTATCTAGAAACCAATCTTGGAAAGACATGATGATGCTGTTTTAAATAGTTGAAAAGCAATTATTGTGCGCTTTTGTTCTCAGTTTTTCCTTGTTTTATTGTATAATATTTAAGTAAAAGGAGTTTATTTATCCTTATATTGAACTTTCAAAACTAAAACTTGCATTTACTATTTTTTTTTAAATGATGGAGAGAAAAGTTAGTTGTCTTACTTTAATAAGTTTGACATAGGACTTAGTACATTTTTAGTGCTCTTGATCACAGTTCTGTCACTAGAATGCCAGCAATTAGACATTAGCAGTGAGTAATCAAATTACTTCAATACAGTGGTTTGAAATGCTACAGATAGTAATTCATAGACACCAAATCACAGTGTTTTAATTTGTGACATGTTAGAGAGTAGGATAGAACTTTCTGTAGTATAAATGTTCTGTTAACTAATTATTGTGCTGTTAAGTTACAGGACTTTGACTCTCTGGATCTGAAGAAGGCACCAATCCCTGCTAAACCATGAATATTGACACCAGCTTCAGCACCGTCTTCAGACTCAGGAGAAGGTGACAATCAAAATGAACTGCTTTTGTGAGAAGTGGGGCCAGAAATTAAAACTATTAAATCACTATTAAATCCCTCTAGGTCCAGGGACTATTGGTGAAATGTGAGCACATGAGATTGTAAGGGCTGATTTCGAGGGATAAAATTAATTCAGAGTTTTTCTATAAATTAAACATTAATATCAAAAGTACACTGATGCAAGTCTAGCATCTGAACCTGCATGCTGGAATAATGGGGTCCTTTTGGAACATTAATCTCCTCTTTTTTCTTTTATTGATCTTCTTTTTGATGGAAAATCATAGAAGGTTATAAAAAGTTTACAGAAATCTTACCTATGGTCAATCTGATTAAAATCAGATTTGTTTAAAAGATTTTATTAAAATTAGCTTTAATATTAATAATATACCATATAAAGATAAAATTTGTTTTTCTCTTTTGAAGAAAATTTTTATGTAAAAGAGGATACAAGATTTATGTTTACCTTTTGAGTAAATTGCAGGAAAACAATGGAGGGGGGAGACACAGACTTAGTTGGCCTATGCCTTATTAAGCATTATGTCTTATTGTTTGGGAAACAATCTCCTTTCTATCAAAAGATAAATGTTTTATTTCATCATATTTGCTAAATGAATGACTATTATATAGTGCCTGTCATTCTATTTTGTGATATCAGGTGTCTTAAAACTGATATTTTTAAGAGCAATATGTCAAGTTCTAAATTAAGTTTTTTTGATGTCAGACTAACTTTCTGGATATGAGGTTCCACGAAGTCCAAGAGAGACATATTAGGTTTACTAAGCTTATGTGTTATGTTAGAATTACGCAGGAAACATTGTCAAAATTCGGGTGCGTGGTGTTTAGCTTCTGGGTTATATCTATATGTTAATAGATTGTTGTTATTGTATATTGCAGGATGATATGAGATTTCTAGAATTCTGATATGTCTTAGTAATAATTATGATTATTATGTCAACTTGTGGTATGCCACAGAAATAACCAAATTTCCTTGTCAACTGTGTCTTTAACTATGGCTGTCTTAAGATTTTTCTTATCCAACTTTTATGTTTTGCTTTGATCTTTCTCAAAATAATGGCATAATCAGCAATAGTCCAGGGCTTGCTTTTTGGAGAGAGTTCATGAAAAGGACTCTTTAAAGCAGGTTTCTGATAACTTTGGGTGTTGTTCCATTGCATTAGGGAAGAAACATCCTCTGTACTAATTGAAAGACTGATGTGTTTATAAAGATTATTAACCAAATATGAAACAGGAGTTGATTGCATGGACTGAACTATTAAAGGAGTGAAGTAATTTTTGTGTCTTTTGTTGTTGTTGTTTGAAATATTGCTGATTCCTTTTTTTTTGTTTTTTTCAGGGTCCGCAGATATTTTTTTTCCTTTGAGCTATTTATAGCCGTGATATATACTTTAAGGGTACTGAGTATACATTTTCTTTTCTTTCTTTTCTTTTTTTTTCCCCAGACAGAGTCTTACCCTATCCCTCAGGCTGGAGTGCAGTGGCATGATCTCGACTTACTGCAACCTCCACCTCCTCTGTTCAAGTAATTCTCCTGCCTCAGACTCCTGAGTAGCTGGGATTACAGGCACCTCCCACCATGCCTGGCTAATTTTTGTATTTTCAGTAGAGACAGGGTTTCATCACTTTGGCCAGGCTGGTCTCGAACTCCTGACCTCAGATGATCTGCATGCCTCGGCCTCCCAAAGTGCTAGGATTCCAGGTGTGAGCCACAGCACCTGGCCTTTGGTATACATTTGTAAATACAATTTGAGTCATATTTCTCTCTCTCTCTGTGCCTAATTGCCCCAGAATTTACAAACTATTGGTGAATATTCATAATTCACAGCAATATATTTGTTTGCATACATTTAATAAGAAACTGTTTCTTTTATAATGAGAGTCAGTTAAGAGACCGGGTTATTTTTCCAGGGCCTTGTGAGAGGTTGTAAAATGACCTTGTGAGAGGTTCCAGCAAAATCAGTTTAGGAAAACCTAAATGGGCAATTCTTATTGTACTCTGCGTGGGCAATCAGGCCAAGTATATGGTACTGATGCTATTTTGAGGGTAGATTGGTCCTGGTTCCAGCAAAATCAGTTTAGGAAAACCTAAATGGGCCATTCTTATTGTACTCTGCGTGGGCAATCAGGCCAAGTATACGGTACTGATGCTATTTTGCAGGTGGATTGGTCCTGCTGTGATTTATTTTTGATGGAAGTAGGAGATTGGAGAGAAACATTGTGTTTCACAAGAAAATTCTAAGAGCATTAGATTAACTTTTGACTCCTGGGTAGCCACATAGTCACCCATTGCATGGAGCTCTCTGTGATAGCCCTCCTCAGTATGAAGCACTCTGGAAGATTGATGACCAGATTCCCCATGCTGGAGTGCAGTGGCACAATCTGGGCTCACTGCAAGCCCCGCCTCCCGGGTTCAGACCATTTTCCTGCCTCAGCCTCCCAAGTAGCTGGGACTACAGGCGCCTGCCACCACACCCGGCTAATTTTTTGTGTTTTTAGTAGAGACAGGGTTTCACCATGTTAGCCAGGATGGTCTCGATCTCCTGACCTCATGATCCACCACCCCGGCCTCCCAAAGTGCTGGGATTACTGCTGTGAACCACTGGGCCTGGCCTATATTTGTTTTATCTAAGTTCCTTCTTGGGGAAAGGAACTTCAGGCCTCTCAAAAAAGTATCAAAGAACTGAAACTCATCAAATCACCACATCCAGACAGTGAGATGATTACCCCTCATTCATCATGATTGCTTTCTTGCCCCTCATTTGTTCCTGTTTTGTTATACATTGTTTCATTTTTTTTCCTGCTATATAAACTACTAGTTTTAGTCTTTCAGGGCGATAGATTTGAGATTGAGTTCTCATCTTCTCAGCTGCAACGACCGATCAAAGCCTTTTTCCTTGGCAATACTCCTCATCTCAGTCATTGGATTTCTGTCCAGAGAGCAGCAACACCCACATCAAAGTCTCATGTTTTGGTAAGAAAATGACTGTAGATTTTTCATTTATAATTAAGTTATCTTTTCTCTACAGTCAATCACGATGTTCCACATGTCAAGTGTAACAATGAAAATTATGAAGTAAACATTAAGAATGATAAAAGAGTATAACACTTTAAAACTAATATTAAAAGTAAAACAGCATAAATCAAATTTATGAATTTAAATAAATAGTAAGATTAAAAGTAATGTATAACTGTAAATACAAATTATATAAAGAAGATGAACAAAAATGATATAATATTTTCTTACATAACTAGAGATAAGGTTTTTAGTATGTCTAAAAGAAATGCATCTTTAGTAAGGTTAGGTTACTATATTAAATAGTTTAAAGAAATTATAGTTTCTAAAGGTTATAATTTATTTAACTTTATTTTTACATTTATTTTATTTATTTATTTTTGAGACAAAATCTCTCTGTTACCCAAGCTGGAGTGCAGTGATAGCAACCTCAGCTCGCTGTAACTTTTGCCTCCTGGCTTCAAGAGATTCTCCTGCCTCAGCTTCCCGAGTAGCTGGGATGACAGGCACCCGCCACCATGCCTGTCTAATTTTTGTATTTTTAGTGGATAAGTGCCTTCACCATGTTGACCAGGCTGGTCTCAAACTCCTGACCTCAAGTGATCTGCCTGCCTTGGCCTCCAACAGAGCTGGGATTACAGGTGTAAGCTACTACACCTGGTCTAAAGGTTATAGTTTAATTAATCTGCTCCTCTGGTGGGAAGTTCCCAGCATAGGGCCGGCAGCATGTGGAGTGTGCCTTTGCAGTATTAAGCCTTCAGCATGGTTTCATTAAAGATTAGCTTTATGGAATACATATGCTTCTTTCACAAACACACTACAAGCTCCTATATACAAATAAATATTGCTTGCCAGATTATTTATCATTTTTTAATTGAACACCTACTAAAATTATTTAACATAGTTGTTATGAAAGTTTATTATAAATTAAAAGATTTAAGGAAGAATTTAACATGGCGTATTTTTTAGTGAAATTAGTTTTCTAGAGGTAAGTTTTGTAATATATCTGGAATAATTGAAGGACAACTCAAAATGATATGCCAGGAGGAGAAAAGTACATAGTGTTTTTTTATTTGTTGTTTTTTGTTGTTGTTATTATACTTTAAATTCTAGGGTACATGTGCACAACATGCAGGTTTGTTACATATGTATACATGTACCATGTTGGTGTGCTGCACCCATTAACTCGTCATTTACATTAGGTATATCTCCTAAT
>NW_012104909.1:486861-490717 GCF_000951045.1 Mandrillus leucophaeus | reverse complement strand
TTAACATTTTTTCCTTCATTTCAACTTTTGTGAATCTGACAATTATGTATCTTGGAGTTGCTCTTCTCGAGGAGTATCTTTGTGGCGTTCTCTGTATTTCCTGAATTTGAATGTTGGCCTGCCTTACTAGGTTGGGGAAGTACTCCTGGATGATATCTTGCCAAGTGTTTTCCAACTTGGATCCATTTTCCCTGTCACTTTCAGTCACACCAATCAGATGTAGATTTGGTCTTTTCACATAATCCCATATTTCTTGGAGGCTTTGTTCATTTCTTTTCACTCTTTTTTCTCTACACTTCTCTTCTCGCTTTATTTCATTCATTTGATCTTCAGTCACTGATACTCTTTCTTCCAGTTGATTGAATCGGTTACTGAAGCTTGTGTAGTTGTCACATAGTTCTCGTATTATGGTTTTCATCTCTATCAGTTCTTTTAATGTCTTCTCTGCATTGATTATTCTAGTTATCCATTCATCCATTCTTTTTTCAAGGTTTTTGTTTTCCTTGCACTGGTTATGTAGTTCCTCCTTTAGCTCTGAGAAGTTTGATCTACTGAAGCCTTTTTCTCTCAACTCATAAAAGTCATTCTCCGTCCAGCTTTGTTTCGTTGCTGGCAATGAGCTGCATTCCTTTGGAGGGGGAGATGCATTCTGTTTTTTTTAATTTCCAGCTTTTCTGCACTGCTTTTTTCCCATCTTTGTGGTTTTATCTGCCTTTGGTCTTTGATGATGGTGACGTACTGAGGGGGTTTTCTTGTGGGTGTCCTTTCTGTTTGTTAATTTTCCTTCTAACAGTAAGGACCCTCAGCTGTGGGTCTGTTGGAGTTTGCTTGAGGTCCACTCCAGACCCTGTTTGCCTGAGTATCAGCAGCGGAGGCTGCAGAAGATAGAATATTGCTGAACAGTGAATGTTGCTGTCTGATTCTTGCTCTGGAAGCTTCGTCTCAGGGGTGTACCCTGCCGTGTGAGGTGTGAGGTGTCATTCTGCACCTAGTGGGGGATGTCTCCCAGTTAGGCTACTCAGGGGTCAGGGACCCACTTGAGCAGGCAGTCTGTCCGTTCTCAGATCTCAACCTCCATGTTGGGAGATCCACTGCTCTCTTCAAAGCTGTCAGATGGGGCATTTACCTCTGCCGAGGTTTCTGGTGCTTTTTGTTTAGCTGTGCCCTGTCCCCAGAGCAGGAGTCTACGGAGGCAGGCCGGCCTCCTTGAGCTGTGGTGGGCTCCACCCAATTCGAGCTTCCCAGTGGCTTTGTTTACCTACTTAAGCCTCAGCAATTTTGGTCACCCCTCCCCCAGCCTTGTTGCCGCTTTGCAGTTAGATCTCAGACTGCTGTGCTAGCAATGAGGGAGGCTCTGTGGCCATGGGACCCTCTGGGCCAGGTATGGGATATAATCTCCTGATGTGCCATTTGCTAAGACCCTTGGAAAAGCACAGTATTAGGGTGGGAGTTACCCGATTTCCTAGGTGTTTCATATCTCAATTTCCTTTGGCTAGGAAAAGGAATTCCCTTCCCCCTTGTGCTTCCCTGGTGAGGGGATGCCTTGCCCTGCTTCAGCTCTCACTGGTTGGGCTGCACCCGTGGACCAGCACCAACTGTCTGATATGCCCCAGTGAGATGGACTGGGTACCTCAGCTGAAAATGCAGAAATCACCGTCTTCTGTGTCACTCACGCTGGGAGCTGGAGGCTGGATCTGTTCCTAATCTGCCATCTTGGGCGTGCCCCCTAGCATAGTGCTTTTAATCCATATACTTTACATAAAATTTTAAAAACATTGTAATATTTCTGAGATTACTTATAATACAATTGACCCTTGGACAATACGAGTTTGAACTGAACATGTCACTTACAGATAGGATTTATTTTTCCCTATATGTATAACGAAAATATTTTTGGAGATTTGCAACAATTTTAAAAATCTTACAAACAAATTTTATAGCCCAGAAATATTATTTTAAAAAGAGAAATTTTGCTGTTTATATATGCACACTATAGTTAAAAATATGTACATTTTGTTATTTATTAATGTAAGATACATAAAAATCTATTATAATAATTAATCAAAACTTATACACACAGACTGTATGTGGCATCACTCACAGAGAAATGTAAACAAATGTAAAGATGCAGTGTGAATTATAACTGCATTACATTAACCATAGTACATATTGTACTACTGCAATAATTTTGCAGCAACCACCTGTTGCTGTTGCAGTGAGCTCGAGTGTTCCTAGCATCTGCTTAAAACACTGTGTGATGCTAATCATCTCTTCTAGAGCAGTTGTCTCTACAGTAAATTGCATATCACAGTAAAAAATGTCTCATGGGTCTTGCGTATTTTTATTGTGTTTAGTGCAATACTGTACACCTTGACTAACACTGTGGGAGCCACACAAAGGCCCACTGGTGATACTGGAAGTACTCCAAAGAAGCAGAGAAAAGTTATGATATTACAAGAAAAAGTTCAATTGCCTGATATGTACTATACGTACATGTGTCCCACAGAGTGAGTTCTGCAGTTGCTGTGTCCCACTGTTCAGGCAGATGATTCACCTTACAAGCAGATGACAAAAATAAACTTACATTCGTAGAAATGTCTAGAGATTGAGTCTACTGAACACTTAAATCTTGGTAATCAAATATTAAAGTAGTTCAGCAACCATGTTGTGCCCATCTAACCTTTATACTAAACTTAAAACACTGCTATGATTGTTAGTACTAAGTATCATCTTGATTGGATTGAAGGATACAAAATGTTGATCCTGAGTGTGTCTGTGAGGGTGTTGCCAAAAGAGATTAACATTTGAGTCAGTGGGCTGGAGAAGGCAGATCTACCCTTAATCTGGTGGGCACAATCTAGTCAGCAGCCAGTGAATATATAGCAGGCAGGAAAACATAAAAAGGAGAGAATAGCCTAGCCTTCCAGCCTACATGTTTTTCCCATGCTGAATGCTTCCTGCCCTCGAAAATTGGACTCCAAGTTCTTCAGTTTTGGGACTTTGACTTGGATTGGTTCTTCTTGCTCCTCAGGTTGCAGACAGCCTATTTTGGGTCCTTGTGATTGTGTAAATTAATACTTAACAAACTCATATATATAGTTCCTATTAGTTCTGTCCCTCTAGAGAACCCTGACTAATACAACTGTCTTTTATCTCTTTAGTCCAGAATATGTTGTCAATATGCATTGAAATAATCATTTCTTTTTAACTTCAATTCCCCATTAAAAAAAACAATTTTGGATCTATCCCAATGTAGTCAGTTTGAGAAATATTAGTAGAAAAAATATTTTTTTCTGGTTGTATAGTTTCTACTATGTGAGTTTAATAAAAATAATAATATATTTATTTGCAAGAGATTAAAATTGCACATATTAAATATCAGAAAAAATAATCTACTACATCTTTTTAATTTGTAAATGCCTTCTAATGTCATTTTTAGTATACTATAATAGTATTTTAGATGATTTTAATCAAGCTACTTTTTTACATTTTTACCTGCATTCTCTCAGAATGTAAAAGGAACTTTTAATGACAATAGTGCTGTACTATACTTGTGCTGCTTTTCCTACTGCCTTCAAGCAAGACATAAGCTATGAGTGCATATTTTATTAAAAAGAATGTATGAAACAATTTGCATTCAGATTTTAATTTGGGTGAGATTAATTTTTATGGAATTAACTTTTCAGAATCCTTCTAAATTTGCTTAAAACTTCTCTATGAATGCTGCTTCTCAAAATGTAATTATGATATATATATATAATATAGATGTGCTATGATCAATTTAAAGTCAGTTTCTTAATGAAGGAAATGCAAATATAAAAATCAATATTTTTCAATATATATTCAATTATTAAAA
>NW_012104909.1:465620-486156 GCF_000951045.1 Mandrillus leucophaeus | reverse complement strand
AACTGATTTTTACAGTTTCTTTGAATAAACATGGAAATTTATTCTCTCAGTCTTACGAGAAAGTTGTGTTTGTCTTATCTGAGTTCCTTTGTCAGAAACTAACCATCACGGTCTTTCAGATAGTATCTAGGAGCTGAAACTTGCCAAATTCCTGCATCTGGACAATAAAACACCAGAATCTTTACTCATTATGGTTGCCTAACTGACCACTTGCTTCTCCCTGACCAATTACTCCTCCTTACCTCTCACTAATTTCTGTTTACCCATAGATGGTCACACTTCTTCCTTGCTATGTAAATCCCTAATTTTAGTCATCTGGGAGAGGGATTTGACACTGATCTCCAATCTTCTCAGCTGCAGCACCTGATTAAAGCCTTCTTAACTCACAATACTAGTTGTCTCAATGATTGGCTCTCTGTACGGTGAATGGCAAGGCCCAGACCAAATCACTGGCATTTTGATAAGAAAAGGATGATATCAATAAAGTGAAAAGTCAATCCACAGCATGAGATACAATATTTCCAAATTACATATCTGATAAGGGAGTAATATCAGAATATACAAAAATTTAATTAAAAATAAAAATACATATGATCCAATAATACATAAACAAAAGATTTAAATAAACATTGCCTCAAAGAAGATATATAAATGAACAATAAATACAAGAAGATATGTGCAAATTAATTAGTCATTCAGGAAATGCAAGTCAAAATCATAATGCTATAGCAGTTCGCAGGTTAGGTATAAGAAAAAAATGGATCACAGCAAGTTTTGGTAAGAAAGCAGAGAAATTAGAACCCTCATACATTGTTGGTGGGAAGGTACAGTAGGGCAGCTGCTTTGAAAAATAATGTGATATGTTGGTGGGAATGTAGATTAGTTCAACTCTTATGCAAAATTATGTGGAGAGATCTTAAAGACCTAAAATTAGAACTGTCAGTTGACCCAGCAATCCCACTACTGGTTATCTACCCAAAGAGAAAGAAATCATTCTATCAAAAAGATATCTGCATTCATATGTTTATTGAAGCACTATTCACAATAGGAATGTCATGGAATCAACTTAAGTGCCTATTGATGGTAGGTAGATAAAGAAAATTTAGTATATGTACTCCATGGAATACTACAGAGTCATATAAAAGAATAAAATCATGTCATTTGCAGCAATGTGGATGCAGGTGGAGTTTATTATTCTAAGTGAATTAACACAGAAACAGATAATCAAATATTGCATGTCCTCACATACAAGTGAGAGATAAAAAATAGGTACACATGAACATAAAGGTGGAAGTGATAGTCGCTGGGGACTCCAAAAATGGGGAGAGGGGAGGAGGGAAGGATTAAAAAAACTACCCACTGGATACTATGTTCCTTATTCCTGTGATGGACTCAAGAGAGCTGAAACTTACCAAAGCCTAAAACTCAGCATTATGTAATATTCCCTTGTAACCAACATCCACATGAATGTAAAAAGTGTGGTAGATCCTCAAAAAATGAAACACACAGTTATGTTATGATCATCAATTCCTCTCCTGGATACATACCCTAGAAAATGGAAAATATATGTCTATATGAAAAACTAGTGCATTAATTATTATTAATAGCACCATTATCAATAATGGAAACCTAGAAGAAACAAATATCCATTCACTGATGAATAAACAAACAAAATTAGTATTTTCATACAATAGGTCCATACTCTGTCAAGAAAAATAATGAAATACTGAGACATGCTACGATATGGATGAACTTTGAAAACATTATTCTAAGTGAAAGAAAGAGAAATGAAAGGTACATATTGTGAGATTCCATTTATGTAAAATATCTAGATTAGTTAGATTTTTAGAAACAAAAAGTAGATTAGTTGTTTTACAGCAGCTGTAAAAAGGGAGAAACAGGGAATAGCTGCCAATGGGTATCAGATTTCTTTTAGGGGTGGTGAACATGTTCTAATATTAGTAAGGATGGCTACAAAGCTTTGGAAATCTACTAAAAATCACTGAATTATACATTATAAAAGGGTAAATTTTATGGTATTTAAATTGTATCTTTTTATAAATAAAAATGATTACATTAATATATTGACATTTGTATTTATATATGCATTAATTGTTTTAGGTGATGATTACATGGAAGTCTTTTGTAAGTAAACAATTATTTTAAAAAATAGAAATATAAAGCAAAACACTATATATTAATTGTTCTTAAGTAGTAACTACGAATTATCTTTTATGAAATATAGACTTACCATGCAGGTTGCTGAAATTTGAAATTAATTTACTTCATTTACAAAAACAAACATTTTATTGAATTAATAAAATGTCTGGATTTCTGTTAGGTGCAGGAGTTAAAATAATTCACAAAATAAGCTCGACCTTTCTCTCAAAAAATTTAGACTAATGTAAAATACTGGCAGATAAATGAAAAAATGCAACTGAGTATGATCAGTGCTAAAATGAGGAGAACACACTGTGGTATGGGAGAACATGCAAGGGGTACCTGTGTTAATTTCCTAGGGCTGCAGTATTAACTGGGAATCTACAAACAACATGATTTCTTTTTTTACAGTTTTGGAGGCTGTAAGTAAGCACTCCTATGGATTTGGGTATATGCTCAGATAAATGTAAATCATTCTACTGTAAAGTCACATGCACGTGAATGTTTATTGAAGCACTATTCACAATGGCAAAGACAAGGAATCAACCTAAATGCTCATCAGTGACAGGTTGGATCAAGAAAATGTGGCACATATACACCGTGGAATACTATGAAGCCATAAAAATGAAGGAGAGCATGTCTTTTGCAGGAACATAGATGGATCTGGCGGCTATTATCCTCACCAAACTAATGAATGAGCAGAAAACCAAATACCACATGTTCTCACTTATAACTGGGAGGTGAATGATGAGAACTCATGAACACAAAGAAGGAACAACAGACACTGAGGTCTACTTGAGGGAAAAGGGTGGGAGGATGGAGATGAGAAGAAACTATTGGGTACTAGGCTTAATACCTGTGTGATAAAATAATCTGTTCAACAAACCCCTGTGATACTAGTTTACCTATATAACAAACCGGAACATGTACCCCTGAACCTAAAATAAAAGTTTAAAAAAAGAAATGAATGTATTGGCAGAGTCATGCTCCCTCTCAAATCCCTAGTGGAAGATTTTTTTATCTGCTTCTTCCTAGCTTCTGATGGAGTTAGACATTCCTTGGTTTGTGGTAACATAACTCAAATATTTGCATCTTTACATAGCTAGTTTCTCCTTGCATGTGTCCATCACTTCACATTACTTTTTTTTTTTTTTTTTTTTTAAAGAACAACAGTAATACTGGGATAGGAGACAACCCTACTAGGGAATTATGATAATTAAGTTTATGTATCAACTTAACTGGATCAGGGAATGTCCTGATACCGGGTTAAACATTATTTCTGGATTTGTACGTGAGGGTATTTCTAAAGATACTAGCATTTGAATTGGTGGACTTATTAAAGCACATGGCCCTCCCCAGTATGGGTAACAATCATTCAGTTCACTGAGGGCCCAAATAGAGCCAAAAGGTAAAGGCAGGGAGCATTGACTGACTCTCTGCTTGACTGCTTGAGCTAACACAGCAGTCTTTTCCTGCCTTCATCGCTCCTGCTTCTCAGTCTTTCAGATTTAAACTGCAAACTATCATAGTACCCTGGATCAAAGAGACTTTCCAAGTATATGTGCTGAGTAAATAATGATACTTAACATATTTTATATTATTATGTACCAGACACTCCTCAACAATGAGTGTTAAATTAAAAAGATAAATATATTTCAAATGTATATTTAATGATAACAATCTATGTGGTATGTACTACTGTTTGTATTATTGTCATGCATAGATATGGAAATGGAGGAAGAAATAAATTAAGTAACTTGACCAGGGTCACAAACCTAATGAATACAAAGGACAGAGCTGGAATGTGAAGCAGGCAATCTGGCTTCTGGCCATATGCTCCTGGCCAGTTCAAAATGCAGCATATTTTAGTGTTTTTTTCCTTATAGGACTCTTAGGCAGGGAGTTTGTACGAAGACGATGACTCAACCCAACTGAAGATCTCAAAAGAGAGAGAGAAGGAAAGAGGGGGAGGAGGGCATGGCTGCCTCACAATTTATATGTAAAATATTTGTTTTATTTTATAATGGGTACAGAGGTATCTCCTTTTCTGTTGTGGAACTGAATTCAGAGAAAGACTCCTTTTTATCCAGGAAGAGCTGAATTTTACTGTTTGCTTTCAAGTGCTTTTCTCTAGCATGGAAACACTAACATATATTTTAATCATCTTTTGATGTTTCCTGGCATGCCACATGATAAATCAACTTTGAGCATCCTCTGGGACTTCATACAACTCATTCTTTATTTTTTTCCTTGATTTTTAGGCCTTTGGTAGATCAATATGGTGTTCTTTAAATAATAGAATCCCACCAAGACCTCATCTGTTCAAATCGCTTTCTCTTCTTTTAAGTTACTAAACATAAAACATTTAAATATGAATTGACTCACAATATTGCTTTAACAGCAAAATGGATATGTAGTTTCTGTATACTAAATTTCATGCCTTAATTTATTAAGTAAAGTTACTTTAAAAATATTTACTTGTTTTCAAATGCTAATCTCCTTACCTATATATGTCTATGTGAATTACAAGTATAGATTATAATTTGCTAGTTTTGTAATATTAATCAGAACCTAATGGAAAGAAAAATTTGGAACATTAATAGCACTTTCACCAGATTAATTAGCTAGTTAGTATATATTTGCACTGAAAAATAAAATTTCCATGTATATGAAACTTAAATAAAATACTAAATTGTAGTATATCAATGATATAATTTTCTTTCACCTATGTTTCTTTTGCAATTTATATTTTATTAAAATTAGTATAGACCTTATATATTAATATATATTATATATGTAAATAATATATAATACAAAAGTAAATACAAGTGTGTTTTTATATATATCACACTTGTGTGATATGCACACACATATACAAATATATATATATATATATATATATATAAACAACTATGGAAGGTGATAGATATGTTAAATCACTTACCTGTAGTAATAATTTAACTATGAATATGTATATGAAAACATCATATTATCTACCTCAAAAATTTATACAACTAAAGCATCATTTTCTAGAATTTCATGGAGGACATTAACCTTTTATATTTTCAACTTTTATTTTAAGTTCCAGGGTACATGTACAGGATGTGCATGTTTGTTACATAGGTAAATGTGTGCAATGGTGGTTTGCTGCATAGAAAAACCCACCACCTAGATATTAAGTTCAGTATCTATTAGCTGTTCTTTCTAATGCTTGCCCTTTTCCTACCCGCAATGACAGGCCTGGGTGTATGTTGTTTCCAACCCACCCCACCATGTGTCTGTGTGCTCTAATTGTTCTACTCCCACTTAGCAGTGAGTACATGTGTTTAGTTTTCTGTTCCTGTGTTAGTTTGGTAAGGATACTGACTCCCAGCTTCATCTATGTTCCTGCAAAGGACATGATCTTGTTCCCTTTTATGGCTGCATAATATTCCATGGTGTATATGTACCACATTTTCTTTATCCAGTCTATCATTGATGGGCATTTCAGTTGATTCCGTATCTTTGATATTGTAAATAGTGAGGCAATGAACATATGCCTGCATGCATCTTTATAACAGAATGATTTATATTTCTTTGGGTATATACCCAGTAATGGAATAACTGCATTAAAAGGTACTTCTGCTTCTAGAATTTTGAGGAACTGCCTTACTGTCTTCCACAATGTTTGAACTAATTTACATTCTCACCAACAGTGTAGAAACATTCCTTTTTCTCACCAGCATCTGTTGTTTCTTGACTTTTTAATAATTGCCATTCTGACTGGAATGACATGTTATCTTATTGTGGTTTTGATTTGGATTTCTCTAATGTTCAGTCATGTGTTTTTTTTCATGTTTTTTGGCGACATGAATCTCTTCCTTTGAGAAGCATCTGTTAATCCCTGTTGCCCATTTTTTAATGAGGTTGTTTGGTTTGTTTTTTTTTCTCATAAATTTGTTTTAGTTCCTTGCAGATTCTGGATATTAGACCTCTCACAGAGAGATAAATTGCAATTATTTTTCTCATTCTACAGGTTTTCTGTTCACTTTGATGATAGTTTCTTTTGCTGTGCAGATGCTCTTTAGCTTAATTAGATTCCATTTCTCAATTTTTGCTTTTGTTGCAACTGCTTTTGGAATTTTTATCATAAAATTTTTGCCTGTGCCTATGTCCTGAATAGTATTGTCTAGATTGTTTTTCTAGCATTTTTATAGTTTTGGGTTTTACATTAAAGTTTTAGTCCATCTTGAGTTAATTTTTTATATAAAGTATAAGGAAGGGGTCCAGTTTCAATTTTCTGCATATGACTAGCCAGTTCTCCCAGCATCATTTATGAAGTGAAAAATCTTCTCCCCATTGCTTGTTTTGTTAGATTTGTCGTAGATCAGATGGTTAAGTGTCTAGTCTTGTTTCCGAGTTCTCTATTCTGTTTCATTGATCTATGTGTCTGTTTTTGTACCAGTACCATGCTGTTTTGGTTACTGTAACCTTGCAGTATAGTTTAAAGTCAGGTAGTGTGATGTCTTCATCTTCGTTTTTTCGTTTTGTTTGTTTTTTCTTATAATTGTCTTGGCTATAGGGCTCTTTTTTGGTTCCACATGAATTTTTAAATAGTTTCTTTTCTTAGTCTTTGAAGAATGTCAGCAGTAGTTTAATAAGAATAACATTGAATCTATAAATTACCTTGGGCAGTATGACCATTTCCATGATATTTATTCTTCCTGTCCATGAACATGGAATATTTTTTCATTAGTTTGTGTCCTCTCTGATTTCTTTGAGCAGCAGTTTGTAGTTCTTGAAGAGGTCCTTCACTTCCCTTGTTAGCTGTATTCCTAAGTATTTTATTCTCATTGTAGCAATTGAGAATAGGAGATCATTCATGATTTGGCTCTCTGCTTACCTGTTCTTGGTGTATAGGAATGCTAGCAGTGTTTGCAGATTGATTTTGTATCCTGAAACTTTGTTGAAGTTGCTTATCAGCTTAAGAAGTTTTTGGGCTGAAACAATGGTTTCAGATAAGAGGAATATCACCACTGATCCCACAGAAATACAAACAATCATCAGAGAATACTATAAATACCTCTAGGCACATAAACTAGAAAATCAAGAAGATTTTGTACCAGTACCATGCTGTTTTGGTTACTGTAACCTTGCAGTATAGTTTAAAGTCAGGTAGTGTGATATCTTCATGGTGTTTGTTGTTGTTGTTGCTGTATAATATTGTTGTTCAGTATAATATTGGCTGTTTTTCATATATGGCTCTTGTTATTTTGAGGTATGTTCCTTTAATACTGAGTTTATTAAGAGTTTTTATACTAAAGGGATTCTGAATTTTATCAATGGCGTTTTTGTGTTTATTGGGATAATCATGATGTTTTTGTCTTTAGTTTTGTTTATGGAATGAATTAGATTTATTGATTTGCGTATGTTGAACCAAGCTTGCATCTCAGGAATGAACCTTACTTAATCATCATGGATATGCTTTTTGATGTGCCACTGGATTCTGTTTGCCAGTATTTTATTGAGGGTCTTTGCATCAATATTCCTTGGGGATATTGGCCTGAAATTTGTTGCTGTTGTTTGTTTTTTGTATCTCTAACAGGCTTTTATATCCAGATGATGCTGGCCTCATAAAATGAGTTAAGGAGAAGTTCCTCCTTTTCAATTGTTTGGAATGGTTTCTGAAGAAATGGTAGCAGCTCCTCTTTGTACCTCTGGTAGAATTCAGCAGTACATCTGTCTAGACCTGGGTTTTTTTCTTGGTTAGTAAGCTATTTATCACTGCCTCAATTTCAGAACTTATTATTGGTTTATTCAGTGATTTGATTTCTTCCTGGTTCAGTCTTGAGAAGGTATATGCATCCAGAAATGTGTCCATTTCTTCTTGACTTTCTAGTTTACGTGCCTAGAGGTATTTATAGTATTCTCTGATGATTGTTTGTATTTCTGTGGGATCAGTGGTGATATTCCTCTTATCACTTCTGATTCTATTTGATTATTCTCTTTTTATATGTATTAGTCTAGCTAGCAGCCTCTTTTATTAATTTTTTCAAACACTTCCCCCCCACCTCCCACCAAAGAAAAACATCTCCTGGATTTGTTTATTTTTTGAAGGGTTTTTTTGTTTATATCTCCTTCAGTTCTGCTCTAATCTTTGTTATTTCTTGCCTTCTGCTAGCTTTGGTGTTTGTTTGTCTTTGGTTCTCTAGTTCTTTTAGTTGTGATGTGACATTGTCAATTTGAGATCTTCCTAGCCTTTTGATGTGGGCAGTTAGTGTTATAAATTTCCCTCTTAACACCATTTATGTGTGGTGTTAAGTTAAAGAGATTCTGTCATATTGTCCTTTTGTTCTCATTAGTTTCACAGAACTTCTTGATGTCTGCCTTAATTTCTTTATTTACACAGCAGTCATTTAGGAGCAGGTTGTTCAATATACATGTAGTTGTGTGAGTTTGAGTGGGTTTCTTAATATTGAATTGTAAGACAGTCTGAGAGACTGTTATTATTTCAGTTCCTTTGCATTTTGTGAGGAGTGTTTTACTTCCAATTATATGATGAATTTTAGAGTAAGTGTATATCTCTTGTTTGGGGGAGGATAGGTTTGTAGATATCTGTGAGGTCCACTTGTTCCAGAGCTGAGTTCAGGTCCTAAATATCTTTATTAATTTTCTGTCTAAACGATCTAATAGTCTCGGTGGAGTGTTAAACTCTCCCACTATTATTGTGTGGGAGTCCAAATCTCTTTGTTGGTCTCTAAGAACTTGCTTTCTGAATCTGGGTGCTCCTGTATTGGGAGCATAACTATTTAAGATAGTTCTTTTTCTTGAATTGAACTCCCTACCATTGTGTAATGCCTTTATTTGTCTTTTTTTATCTTTGTTGGTTTGAATAGGTCTTGACTCTTTATTCAGCTTGCCATTCTAGGGCATTTAGTCCATTTACATTTAAGGTTAATATCAATATGTGTGAATTTGATCCCATCTTCAGGATGCTAACTAGTTATTTTGCAGGCTTTTTATGTAATTGTTTCATAGTGTCACTGGCCTGTATACTTCATTGTGTTTTTCTAGTGGCTGGTAATGGTCTTTTCTTTCCGTATTTAGTGCTTCCTTCAGAAGCTCTTGCAAGACAGACCTAGCGTTGATAAATTTTCCCAACATTTGACTGTCTGAAAAGGATCTTCTTTCTCCCTCACTTATGAAGATTAGTTTGGCTGGATATGAAACTCTGGGTTGGAAATTCTTTACTCTAAGAATGAATAATTTTATTGGCCCCCAATCCCTTCTGGCTTGTAGGGTTTCCACTGAGAGGTTCACTGTTAGTGTGACCTGGTCTTTCTCTCTGGCTGCACTTAACATTGTTTCTTTCATGTCAACTTTGGAGTATCTAATGATTATGTCTCTTGGGGTTAATTTTTATGGAGTATCTTACTGGTGTTCTCTGGATTTCCTGAATTTAAATGCTGGCTTGTCTTTCTAGGTTTGGGAAGTTCTCCTGGATGATATCCTGAAATATGTTTTTCAACCTGGTTCCTTTCTCTGTTTCTTTTAGGTACACCAATAAGTTGTAGGTTTGGTCTTTTTACATAATACCATATTTCTCAGAAGTTTTGTTGTTTCTTTTTATTCTTTTTTTCTCTATTCTTGTCTGACTGCCTTATTTTGAAGAGACAGTGTTCAAGCGCTGAGATTATTATCTCCACTTGATCTGTTCAGCTGTTGATACTTGTGATTGCATTGTGAAGTTCTTGTGTTTTTTTTTTTTTAGCTCTATAATGTCATTTATGTTCCTCTCTAAACTAGCTATTCTGTTTATCATCTCTTATAATGTGTTATTATGATGCTTAGCTTTTTTTGCATTGGGTTAGAACGTGCTCCTTTAGCTCAGCAAAGTTTGTTACTACCTACCTTCTGAAGCCTTCTTTTGTCAATTCGGCCATCTCAGTCTCAGCTCAGTTCTGTGCCCTTGCTCGAGAGGTGTTGAAATTATTTGGAGAAGAAGAGGCACTCTGTTTTTTGAGTTTTCAGTATCTTTTTATTGATTCATTCCTTTATCTTTGTGGGCTTATCTACTTTTGATCTTTGAGGTTGATGACCCGTGAATGGGGTTTTTGTGGGGTCTTTTTTGTTAATGTTGTTGTTGTTGCTTTCTGTTTCTTTGTTTTTCTTTTAACAATCATGCCCCTCTTCCATAGGGCTCCTTCAGTTTGGTGGGGGTTCACTCCAGACCCTAATCACCTGGTTCCATCCTGCACCTGGAGGTATCATCAGTAAAGGCTGAAAAACAGTAAAGATAGTGGCCTGCTGCTACTTCTGGGAGGTCTGTCCTAGAGGGGCACTGACCTGATGCCAGCCCGGATGTTCCTGTAGGAGATTTCTGGAGACTTCTCTTGAGAGGATGCACCTAGTCAGGAGGAATGGGGTTAGTGATTCACTAAAGAAGTAGTTGGCTTGCCCTTGGCAGAGTGGGCACACTGCATTGGTGGGAACCTTCCTCATTTAGACCACCCAGACTCTCCAGAGCCAGCAGACCAGGACAGCCAACTTTAGCAAAAGAATGGCGGCCACTTTTTTCCTATGGGAAATCAGTTGTCTCAGGCAGCCTCCAGCCTGCTGCTGCTGTGCTGCTCTCTGACTGGAATTCCAAGCCAGGGGGTCTTAACCTGGGAGCAGGGTCTGCTGAATGAGGTTGGTTTGGTCCCTGGCTTCAACCCCTTTCTTAGGGGAATGGATGGATCTCTTGCCTCACTGGAATTCCCAGGGCCGAAGTATGTGCAAACTCCTGTGTCTCCGTGCATGCCCAAGCAGCCATGGAGACTCTGCACAGCTCTGTGCTTTGAACCCAAGACTCTGGTGGCATGGGATCATGAGGGGATCTCCTGATCTGTGGGTTGCAAAGATCCATGGGAAAAGTGTGGTTTGCCAGGTGGGGTTGCACAATCTCTCACTGCGTCCCTTGGCTCTGTGTGGGAGCTCTCTTCACTCCATGCCATTCCTGGGTGGGCTGTCACCACAATCTGCTTTTCCTCACTCTCCGTATGTCTCACCGACTGCTTAGTCAGTCCCACTGGATACCTCATTTGAAGGTGTAGATTTCACTCACTGTTTTTGTTCTTCTCTGTGAGTGGTGCAGACCACAGCTGTTTCTAATCAGCCTTCTTGGTCTGCCCCCCAAAATTGTTAATGACAAGTGCAGACGTATAGCTAAGGAGCGGGAAGAGAGTGTCAGTGAATAGAAAATTACTAAAAGGAAACATCAAGGCTAAGGAGATGGTTGTTAAACCGACCTAACAGGATTCTTGTTAAAGGCAGGACAAAGAAGTAGATGTAAAATGAGGGGATGAAGAATGTTATTATATATCAAAAGGGTGAGGATTCTCACTAAACTAAATAAGCAAGATCCTTTCTAAGACTGGGGTAGGCAGGTAAAGACAGGATGAGAGCCAAGGCCAAGGGATCATCAAGAATAGTGCTCCAAAGAGTCAGAATATAGTTTGGTGAAGGAGAGTCTTTGTCAAAGCCACGTATTGTCTCACACTATTTAACAACACTGTGGTCAACAATAGTTCATATGTGTAATGGTGGTCCCTTAATATTCTATTGGATGTGTCACTATTGCCTAGTGATATAAACATTGTAATATTATACCACAAGGCATTACTCATATGTTTTTGGTGAGGCTGATATAAACCCATTGCTCTATCAGTTTTATAAAAGTACAGCACATACCATTTTGTACAGTATACAATATTTGATAATAATACACAATGATCTTATGAGTTTCTATATTACTATATTATACATTTTATTTTTTATACTGTAGCTTTTACTTATTTTAAAAAGTTAACTGTAAAACAGTCTCAGACAGGTTCTTCAGAAGGTACTCCAGAGGAAAGTGTAGGAGATGACAGTTCCGTGCATGTAATTACCCCTAAGTATTTTTCGTTGGACAGGATGTGGAGGTGAGAGATAGTAGTATAATTCTGACCCTATGTACACCTATGCTAGGTGTGTATTTTAATAAAATATTTAAAAAGAAAAAATAAATAAAATTTTTTAAAAGCTCCTAGAATAAGGATATAAAGAAATAAAATGTTGCCAGGTGTGGTGGCTCATGCCTGTAATCCCAGTACTTTGGGAGGCCAAGGCAGGCGGATCATGAGGTCAGGAGATCGAAGCCATCCTGTCTAACAGGGTGAAACCCTATCTCTACTAAAAATATGAAAAATTAGCCAGGCGTGGTGGCGGGCTCCTGTAGTCCCAGCTACTCAGGAGGCTGAGGCAGGGAAATGTCATGAACCCGGGAGGCGGAGCTTGCAGTGAGCCGAGATTGCGCCACTGTACTCTAGCCAGGGCAACAGAGCGAGACCTCAACTCAATAAATAAATAAATAAATAAATAAATAAATAAATAAAATGTTTTGTATAGTTATACAGTTTGTGTTTTAAATTATTACAAAAGAGTCAAAAAGCACTCAATATTTTAAAAAACGTTTTTAAAGTAAAAATGTTACATTAAGCTAAGGTTAATGCATTACTGAACAAATAAAGATTTAATGTGGTGGATCATTCTTGTAATCCCAATACAAGAGGCTGAGGCAGTGAGCCCCGATGGTGCTAGTGCACCCCAGCCTGGATGACAAAATTAGAACTTGTCTCAAAAAAAGAAGAACCCACAAAACAAAGAAATAAATATACTCTTATATAACTTTATCATACCCTACATGTAAAGTGTTTGTAAAGTGTACAGTAGTGTACCGCAAAGGTCCCCAACCACTGGGCCATGGGCCATTAGTGGCCTATGGCCTGATAGGAACTGGGCTGTACAACGTAAGGTGGGTGGCAGGTGAGTGAGTGTTACCACCAGAACTCAGCCTTCTGTCAGATGAGTGGTGACATTAGATTTTCATTGTGAATTGCACATGAAAGGGATCTAGGTTACATGCTCCTTATGAAAATCTAATAACTGATAATCTGAGATGAAACAGTTTTGTCTCAAAACCATACCCCTTACCAACAGTCCATGGAAAAAATTGTCTTCCATGAAATTGGTACCTGGTGCCAAAAAATGTTGGGGACTACTGGTGTATAATAATGTCCTTGACTATTTTGTTTGTTTGTTTGTTTTATTTATTCACCACTCACTCACTGCTTCACTCACAGCAACTTCCAGTTCTGCAAGTTTTATTCATGGTAGGTGACTTATTTAGTTGGACTATTTTTAATATTTTACTGTATTTTTACATAACTTTTCTATATTTAGATACACAAATACCATTTTGTTATAATTGTTTGCAGTATTTAATACAGTTACGTGCTGTGCGGATTTGTAGCCTGGGAACAATAGGCTGAACTATATAGCCAGGCTGTGTAGTAAGCTATGCCATCTAGGTTTGTGTAAGTACACTTTATGATGTTTGTGAAATGATGAAATAATCTAATTACGTAATGTAAGTTTTAGTTCTATTACATAGTCACTTTACAATATTTTATATTTAGACAAAAGTGCAAACAACATATTTAAACACATACCCAAAATCCGATAATACTCATTTGGAGGCCGGATGCGAAGGCTCACGTCTGTAATCACAGAACTTTGGGAGACTGAGGCGGGCGGATCATGAGATCAAGAGATCGAGGCCATCATGGCCAACATGGTGAAACCCCTTCTTTACAAAACTACGAAAACTATCTGGGTGTGGTGGCATGCACTTGTAGTCCCAGCTACTCGGAAGACTGAGGCAAGAGAATCTCTTGAACCTGGGAGACGGAGGTTGCAGTGAGTCAAGATTGTACCACTGCACTCTAGCCTGGTGACAGAGTGAGACTCCATTTAAAAATATATATATATTCATTTGGAGTTAACGTTTTACAATAAGAAATCACTAAATTTCACACAGAAATAAATTATTTAAATTATATTATTATAATTTATAAAATTAAAAAAAATTTTAAACATGGGTATATTTTAAAAATTCTTAAATGCTAAATTAAGTGAGAAAATGAGATAGGTTTCTCATTTTTATGAAGGTAATTGTACCTTCCCTTGATTATTTTATTTTTTTAATTACAGAATAGGATTTGATTGGTTTTTATTCTTATAATTGGAACTTTTAGTTTGTTAAAAAATTGCGTTGAAAATTAGCATAGGTTTTTTCTATCATTATTTTTAATAAAATATAGTTAACTTGCATTTTTACTTCAGGCTTCAATTAGGCATCTATGATAAAACCTTTTATCTACCAGGGAATTCTACTATAATATCTCTAGGAAGTTTCATTAACATTATTCATTTTAAATGAATAGGATTTATATTTAAAGATATTGTGTAACCAATATATTTATTTTCCAACCTCATCCCCTATACAGAAAGGCTTACATATACCCAATAATTGTCTTGTATGCTTTTGTATTTTCTAAGACAGCTGGAAATATCTTTAGCCCTGCTTATGCAGAATGGGTGTATGTAGTGCGATCAGTTTTTAAAAATCTCAGGGAGTCTCTTGCTTTTCACATGACTCATTATGTTGCACTTATCCTTTTCATAAATATTAATATCTCTATCTGCATCTATATGGTCAATTCAAATGTTTCTGTTTCATCAGATTTTGAAATTTACAAATATTACTACAATCTAGGCAATAGTAACACAGTTCATTTAAATTGTTTCTTGAATAGTTCATATAAATTGAACTATTATTAAGACACTACTTACTAAGCAAGTCTCTACATGAATGGTTGGTGAGGGCAATCAATACTAATATACATTGCTGACCCACTCTGCCATCTTCATCTGAGAGCATACTTCGTATAATTTCTATTGCTTTGTACACATTTTAGGGTTTCTCTTATGGCTCAGAATGTGGTCTTTCTTAGTGAACATCCACATGAGCTTGAGACAAATGTGAATTATGCTATTGCAGGATGCAACAGTCTGTATTTTATAACTGTCAATTACATCAAGTTCATTGATTGTATTTTTGTGGTCAATTTTATCCTCACTGGTTTTCTGTCTGCTTGATCTACTAGCCACTGAAAGAAGGATGTTTACTTCTCTACTGTGTAATAGTAGACTGGACTATTTCTCCTCTTAGTTGTACCAAATCCTGGCTCATATATGTTGATCCTTTGTCATATGCATACACATTTAAGACTTCTATGTCTTCTTGGAGAATTGTTCCAGTTATTATCATGTAGTGCCATTTTTTAAATCCCAAATAACTTCTTGTTTTGAATTTCACTTTGTCTGAATTTACTACTCTAGGTTGTTAATTTCTGGTTTTGTTTTTGGTTAAACTTAGCATTATGTATCTTTATACATTCCTTTACTTTGAACCATTTAGAGTTTTTACATGTTGAGTGCCATTTTAGAGAATATATATACTTGCATCATCTTCCATTTTTATAATTCATTCTGACATTGCCTATCTTATAAGTGGTATGTATAGACCATTCATACTAGTATTATTTGATTATTGAGATATAAGAATGAATATCTACCACGGGTGTAACTATTTTCTTTTTTTTTTCCTGTCTTTTTTTTGAGACAGAGTCTTCCTCTGTTGCCCACGCTGGAGTGTAATGGCGTGATCTCGGCTCACTTCAACCTCTGCCTCTCGGGTTCAAGTGATTCTCCTGTCTCAGCCTCCCAAATAGCTGGGATTATAGGTACGTGCCATCATACCCGGCTAATTTTTGTATTTTTAGTAGAGATGGGGTTTCATCATGTTGGCCAGGCTGGTCTCAAACTCCAGACCTCAGGTGATCTGCCTGCCTCGGCCTCCCAAAGTGCTGGGATTGCAGGCTTGAGCCACTGCGCCTGGTCCCATGTGTTTAACTATTTTCTATGCATTGCATTATTATCTGTTCTATTTCTTCTTTTGTGTTTTTTGTCTTCTCTAATTTTAACTGAAAAATATATATAATTTTATATTTTATGTCTGACAATATCAAAGTCTATATCATATTGGAATGTGATTATGATGACAGGTTTGTTTTTTCAGACTATTTTCTCTGACTTTAAGCATCTTCTATGATGTTTTTGGTTGAAAGTTGAACATAATATTAATATATCAGAAGATACCTGAGATAAATAGGTCACAGTGTGTTATTTTATGTAAACTTTTATAGGAGTTATTAATGTTTATGGATAATTGTATCTGTATGTGCTAGAGGCTTCAAACCCTCTGTTGTCTTTGTTTTATTCTCCCCTCTGTTTTTGATATAGTTGAATGTTTTGTTTCTTCCAAATCTCATTATAAACCTCTTTTTTATAGATTACCCAGACTTGGGTATTCTTTCATAGCAACACAAATGGGTTGACACAGAAAGTTGGTACCAAGAGGTGGGGCATTTCTCCAAAGTTACTTGAAGATGTAGAAGCAGCTTTAGAACTGGGAAGTGGACAGAGGTGGGAAGTTTGGAAATCTCAGAAGACAAGAAAAAAAGCATAACTTGGAGTTCCTTAGACACTTGTTAAGATGCTTTGATAAAAAATGTTGATCAAAATATGGACAATAAAGGCCAGGCTAAGGAGATCTCAGATGGGACATAAGAAACTTATTGGGAATTGAAACAAATGTCACCCTGTTACTTCTTGGCAATGGCATTGGCTGAACTGTGATTGGGTCCTAGGGATCTGTGAAAGTTTGAACTTAAAAGTGATGACTTACGGTATGTGAGGAAATACATTTCTAAATGGCCAAGTGTTCAATAATTGGCCTGGCTGCTTCTAATAGCCTAGTATCAGATACAGGAGGAAATTAATGACTTAAAGTTGGAAATTTTAATGAAAAGAGAAGTAGAGTGTAAAAGTTTGAAAAATTTGCAGCCTTACCATCTGGGAGAGAAGAAAAAAAAATTTCAAAAGAGAAATATAAGCAGAGTATGGAGAAACCTCCTGCTAAAGAGATTAATATGACTAAAAGGGTGCCAAGTGCTAATGGCCAAGACAATGGAAAAAGTCCCAAAGGTATTTCAGAAGTCGTTGGGACAGTCCCTCTTATCGCAGGTTCAGAAGCCTGGGAAGAAAGAATAGTTTGGGCACCCAAGCCTAGGGTTTCACTGCCCTGCACAGCCTTGGGGCACTATTTCCTGCATCCCAGATGCTCTAGCTCTAGTTCCATTCATGGCTCAAATGGCCCCAAGTACCACTCCAGCTGCTGCTTCGGAGGATGCAAGCAGTAAGTCTTAGGAGCTTCCATAAGATGCTAAGTCTGCAGGCATGTAGAATGCAAGAGTAAAGGAGACTTGGCAGCTTCCACCTAGATTTCAAAGGATGCATGAGAAAGTCTGGGTGCCCAGGCAAAAGACTGCCACAGAGGTGGAGTCCTTGCAAACAGGCTCTCATAGGGCAGTGTGAAGGGGAAAAGGTGGCTGGTGTCCTCACACAGAGTTTCTACTTGGGTGCTGCCTGGTGAGGCAGTGGGAAAAGGGCTACTGCCCTCCAGACCTGAGAAAGGTATAGCCACTGGCCACTTGCATTCTAAGTCTGGAAAAGCCACAGACACTCAACTCTAACCCACGAATGCAGCTGCCTGCAATGCCACAGAGGCAGAACTGCCCAAGGCCTTGGGAGCCCACCACTATCACCAGTGTGCACTGGATATGGGACATGGAGTCAAAGGGGATTATCTTGGATCTTTAGGATTTAATGGTTGCCCTGCTTGGTTTCAGACTTGTGTGGGGAATTTTGCCCCTTTCTTTTGCCTGATTTCTCCCTTTTGGAATGGGAATGTCTACCCATGCCTATACCAGCATTTTTTTTTTCTTTTTTTGAGATGGAGTCTGGCTCTGAAGCCCAGTTTGGAGTACAGTGGCGTGATCTCCGCTCACTGCAAGCTCTGCCGCCTCCTGGGTTCACGCCATTCTCCTGCCTCAGCCTCCCTAGAAGCTGGGACTACAGGCACCCACCACCACGCCTGGCTAATTTTTTCGTATTTTTAGTAGAGAAGGGGTTTCACCGTGTTTGTCAGGATGGTCTCGATCTCCTGACTTCGTGATTCGCCCGCCTCGGCCTCCCAAAATGCTGGGATTACAGGTGTGAGTCACTGTGCCTGGCTATACCAGCATTTTATATTTGAAGTAAATAACTTATTGATCTTACAGACTCGTAGGTGGAAGGGACTTGCCTTGAGTCTCAGATGAGATTTTGGACTTATCAGTTAATGCTGGAATGAGTTAAGACTTTGGGGCCTATGGGGAAGAGATTATCATATTTCACAATGAGAGGAGGACATGAGATTTGTGGCGCCAGGGGTGGAATGATATGGTTTGGATGTTTTGTTCCTTTCAGGCCATATTTTGAAATATGATCTCCAACATTGCATTAGAGGCATGGTGGGAGGTGTTAGGGTCATGAGGTCAGATTCCTCATTAATGTCTTGGCCCCATCCTCATGGTAATGAGTGACCTCTCACTCTATGAGTTCACATGAGATCTGACTGTTTAAAAGAGCCTGGAACTTCCTTCTTGCTGTCTTGCTTCATCTCTCACTATGTGATGTGCTGGCTCCTCTTCCCTTTAGCCATGACTAAAAGCTTTCTGGGTCTTGCCAGAAGTCAAGAAGATGGTGGTAGCATGCTTGTACAGCCTGCAGAATTGTGAGCCAAATAAGCTTTTCTTTTTAAATCACCTAGTTTCAAATACAATTTTATAGCAATGTAAGTGGACTGACATAATTGTTGTTGGGTTTCCCTAAGAGCTCCTTTTCAAGTAAAGCCTGTGTTTTAAGCTCCATCAGCTATAATCGACTTTGTTATAATAGAGCCCTGTTAGTGTGTTTGAAGGTGAGTGGGAAGCGGAATATTCTATAATGTTATGATTATGTTTCTGTATTTTAGTTGGACTTATGTCTAAGCTATTATTTTCACAAGTTTTTTTTTTTTTTTTCTTCTCTTAGGTAAGAACATAAAGATACAGGGAGCTTGATTCAGAGAAACATTCTTAGCCCACATTTGATAAGATTAAGTCTTTTACCATGCAAAGTTGACTCTGTTAATGGAGAACTCTCTGGTATATTTCAACATGGGTACATTTACTTATTGTTTTCCAGGGCCACTGGGAAATTATTCTTGGCTCTTCACAGTGAGAATCTTGTGGTATTGCTAAAGGATACATCCATAAATGTGTGGGCCCCCTAAGACTGAAGTCACCTGTAGTTTCTCACTTTTGATGCAGTGCACAAGAAGTCTGTAGCAATTTATCAGAATTACCATGTAAGTATTCCTACCAGTTTATGCCTCTAGCTGATGAAACTTCTGCTCCAGGTAAAACCTTGGCTGTGACCCTTGATTTGCCTGTCTGTCCAGTTTTCATAATGGTGGTTTACCCCACCAGCTCTGTTATCTAATGGGTAAAAAAAATACGTTGAGTTTCAGTTTGTTCTAATATTAGTTTTTGTAATGATGGGAGTGACAAGTTTTAAGTTGTTTATATATTGAAGCTAAGACGGAACTCCAATAATGTGATTTATAAATGGGAATTTATAGGAATCTGTCAAAACTAGCAAGAAATAAAAGAAGACACAACAATACAACCAAAACCAAATAAAAAGAGAGAAAAAAAGCTACAGTAAATCTAAATAACTCGATTCATTTGTCATTCACTTTCGAATAATTATGTTTTATATAATGAGAACATTGAAATAAATGACTGATTTTTTTAGAGTACCTGAGCTGAGATTTAATGGAAAATAGGAAACAATAATAAAAAAACTTCAAATTATAGAAATGAAAAAACTAATAACAGGGTAAATTACTCAACTGATTGGTTTAGCACTAGTTTAACTAATGAAAAGTTTGAACTGAAGAAAAAGCAAAAAAATATGCAGAATGACACATAAAAATAAGAAACGTTGAAAAACAAAAGCTTTGTAGTAAAGTATTTTTATGGTGAAAAAGCTTGCATATGTGCATTTTAAGTCTCAGAAAAAGATGAGAGCTAATAAAGGCAAAAGCATTATATAAATACACAATGGTTAGAGATTTCAAATATTAAAAATTAATACAAATTCATCCACAAATTCAAGAAGAGTCACAGTCCCCAAACAAGTATATACTTTTGTCTCATAACAGGAAAAAGTACTGAAAATCAAAGACAAAAAATATCTTAGAGCAGGCTGAAGAGATAAAGGAGAGATTATGTTTTATTTATTTTTATTTATTTATTTTTATTATACTTTAAGTTCTAGGGTACATGTGCATAACGTGCAGGTTTGTTACATATGTATACTTGTGCCATGTGAGTGTGCTGCACCCCTCAACTAGTCAGCACCCATTAACTCGTCATTTACATCAGGTATAACTCCCAGTGCAATCCCTCCCCCCTACCCCTCCCCGTGATAGGCCCCGGTGTGTGATGTTCCCCTTCCCGAGTCCAAGTGATCTCATTGTTCA
>NW_012104909.1:461637-462251 GCF_000951045.1 Mandrillus leucophaeus | reverse complement strand
TGAGGATTTTTGCATCGATGTTCATCAGGGATATTGGTCTAAAATTCTCTTTTTTTGTTGTGTCTCTGCCAAGCTTTGGTATTAGGATGATGTTGGCCTCATAAAACGAGTTAGGGAGGATTTCCTCTTTTTCCATTGATTGGAATAGTTTCAGAAGGAATGGTACCAGCTCCTCCTTGTACCTCTGGTAGAATTCAGTGGTGAATCCATCTGGTCCTGGACTTTTTTTGGTTGGTAGGCTATTAATTATTGCCTCAATTTCAGAGCCTGCTACTGGTCTATTCAGGGATTCAGTTTCTTCCTGGTTTAGTCTTGGGAGAGTGTAAGTGTGCAGGAAATTGTCCATTTCTTCTAGATTTTCTAGGGAGGTGTTTATAGTATTCTCTGATTGTAGTTTGTATTTCTGTGGGGTTGGTGGTGATATCCCCTTTATCAGTTTTTATTGTGTGTATTTGATTCTTCTCTCTTTTCTTCTTTATTAGTCTTGCTAGCGGTCTATCAATTTTGCTGATCTTTTCATAAAAACCAACTCCTGAATTCATTGATTTTTTGGAGGGTTTTTTGTGTCTCTATCTCCTTCAGTTCTGCTCTGATCTTAGTTATTTCTTGCCTTC
>NW_012104909.1:420038-454022 GCF_000951045.1 Mandrillus leucophaeus | reverse complement strand
TTTAATTCACCTGAAATCACTAAAATGTTTATTATAGGATCAGGTGAAGATGAATATATAGACAATTATTTGTCATTTTGATTGTGTGTTTTAAAATATAAAGCTATCCTCAGCAATCTCATTCCCACCCACTTTAATTTTCACTTGTTGTAACAGGACAGTATTTAAAGTAACATTTAATTTATTGGATCTACTATTAAATGGAGTATAATTTTCCCTTAAAATAGTCTAAAAGTATATATATATATGTAAATATATGTATACATATATACATATTTGTATAGGTATGTATCTACACACATGCACACAGTTTATATGTGTATATATATTTGTGTATGTATTTTAAGGTAAATTGTGACTTAATGAAATAGAAAATATATTTTTTTTGTAGCATTATGTAATTAGAAACAACTGTTTGAAGTTTACTGAAAAGCTAATGAGCATAAAGTTTTGGGAGACACTTCGAATACATTGATTAGTTAGGAGAAGGTAGGAAATTGCTGTTTTAGTATCCATAATTTAAAAATTTGTCTTATTTTGTGGGACTTTTAATGATGCAACACTACCTCTAACAGTATTATAAAATCGTCCTAAGATTACAAAGTTCTTTACTTTTAAAAGACAATTAAAATTTTGCACAGTTGATGATTATAGCCTCTCTCTTAAGAAAATTATAGATTCAGTAAGATATGAAAGAGATCTCATGGTTCTGAGAGCCAGTGTAAGATAGTTAACAAAAGCAACCTCTGAAGTTGCAGCTTCATATTTACCCACACTAAGACTGTACTTTAGATAATATTATCCTGAAATATACATACTATTTTCTTTTGCTGAAAAGGACAAATAAAGAATTCAAAAGTTTTAGATAATTAAATTAAGGAAGGATGACTTATGGAAATACTTGAGGATCTGTGTAGCTCCCTCTACACTTCCATTTGACTGTGTTTTCATTTACTTCCTGAAATTGTTTTAATTCCTTGGACAGCCTTGGATAACCTAGCATATCTGGAGTTAGGGCAATTAGTCCCTTTATTTCAATGACTCAGAGAGGTTTAGACAAATATAGATAAAGTAGAAAACTTGTTTTAAATGTCTTTTCAATAAATAAATAATTAAATGTTTGTTCAACTAAACTTTGAGGCCAACACACTTATTGCTGCCTTCAGCAGCCTCTCTCAGTCTCCTGAATCTTAATGTTACTTTCATAATTTTGTATGTAATCTAACTAAAGAGTCAAAAAATTGTTAGGAAACCTTTCAACAGATGAGGTGACCTTTTACTCTGCCTAGAATAGTGATCTCACAGCATGAACCACTTACCACCTGCTTCAGGATGTTTGTTTAAATTCCTTGAAGAAAGATGCAGAAATCTGTACTTATTGAATCTTTCAAGGTAGTTATTAAGCATATGAAAAATTTAGAGCCTTTAGTCTCAAATAACACATTTATTTATTATATTTTCTTATAGGTACCAAAGACTTGAACTTAAAACCATAGCCTGGATCTTTCTCTTTGTCAATCTTGATGGCCACAAATATTCACGAGTCCTCACGTCACAAGAAAAAAAAGTTTTGAATTTCTCTCATCACCTTGATGTTTATATTTATGGTGTTTGAAGTTAACACTTCATATAAATGTGCCATGGGAAATGATTACCGTTCTTTACCCTTTCGTTTTTGTTTTGGTTATCCTTGTAAGCATTATCATATTACTATGGGTTTGAAACTACAGTTTATGTGATTGAGTTTCGATATAATATTTTCATTTATATATTTCTGTTGGAGAGAGTTGACCCAGTTACTCATAAATTTAGCTGCTGTCTGGAAACATTTTCTGAAAAGAAGGAATTGAAAGAAACTAGAGTTGAGCCTTGAACAATGTGGGTGTCAGGAGCATCAAAATCCTGTGTAGTTGAAAACCTGCATACAATTTTTGAGTTTTAAAAAGTTTGATTACTAACAGCCTACTGTTAAGTAGAAGGCTTACCAACATCATGAACAGTCAATTAACACATATTTTATATGTTTTATTAATATGTATTGTATACTGTATTCTTACAATAAAATAAGCTAGGGAAAAGAAAATGTTATTAACAATCATACGGGAGAGAAAATATATTTACTATTTATTATGTGGAAATAGATCATTGTAAAAATGTTCATCATCATAATTTTTATCTTCACATGAGTGGGGAGAGGACGGGGAGGGATTAGGGGAAAGCATTGGTATTTTCTCGGGTGGCAGAAGTGGAAGAGATGGAGGAAGTGGGAGAGGAAGCAGTAGAGGCAGGCACACATAATATAACTTTTTGGAAAAACATCAACGTTTCTGTCTAAATTTTGCTTTTACATGTCTCTAAAAATATTTCTATAAGGTATCAATCCTTCTACTGTTTGCATAATTGCCATCAAAAGGAGTCTTGAATAAACATCAAAAGGAGCCTTGAATAATCAGAACTCTCCTGCCAGATTGTCTAATGTTAATTTGTTTCCATTTGTTTATGGAAATTGCTTCTTCTACATCTTCTTCCTCATTGTCTGGCGCTGGTTCAGAAGTACTAGTCTCCATGAAGTTAAATCCTGGTGCTTGCTTCTCTTCCTTACTAAGAAGTGTCTTTTGTATCCTTTTTGCTGTTGTGGTGGTAGTGGTTATTGTTGCAGAGTAGAATGCTTTAATCTGTATTAAAGATATCTGTTCAGGTAGGTATCTTTTCTCTTCAATAATTTTCTTAATTGTGTCTGGAAACTTGTCTGATCCCTCTTGGCTGGTAGAAGCTACTTCTCCTGTTAGCCTGACTTTTTTTTTTTTTTTAAGCCAAACCTTTCTGAAATTATCAAACTATCCTTTGCTGTCATTAAACTCTCCAGCTCCAGATCTTTCACTTTTCTTTTGCTTTAAGTTGTCATGTAATGATTAATGATGGCTTTTTCTCAAATCACAGTAAAGTCTACAGGTATGCCTTTCTTATCACAATCCTGCACCCACATAAAAGCTACATTTTTGATATGAGATAAAAAGGCATTTTACAAAAAGTGCCAGGTTTTTATGTCTTGTAGCATAGCTATAGCAACAGTTTTACAAATTTCCTTTTCTTTGTAGTTACAGCCCTTATATTGGACTCATTTATTTTGAAATGGTGAGCAAGTACAGTTACAGACCTCAATCTACAGTATGTATCACATAATTCTTTTTTTTCTTGTAATATTATGACTTTTTTCTGCTTCCTTGAAGCACTTTCATCCCACTAGTGGTACTTCATATGGGTTCTATGGTGTTATGTGAAGTTTATAGTACTGCAGTAAAAAAAACGAAAAAATACTCAAGAACTATGAGAGTTCCCTTTTTACTGTGATATGCAATTTACTAGGGAGAGGGATTGCTCAAGCAGAGATGATTAGTATCACAGAGTGTTTTAAGCAGATACTTGCAACACTTGAGTTCACTGCAATAGCAACAGGAGGTAACTACAAAAGTATTGCAGCAGTACAGTATGTAGCAGAGTTAATTTTATACAGTTATGACTGAATGTTGGCTCAAGGTTTGTTTACATTTCTGTAGACTGTAAGTGGCTCCCTGTATAGTCTATAATTGTGTGCATGAGTATTGATTAGCTTTCTATGATAGATTTGTGTATGTTTTATGGTAGAAAAAAATAAATAGACTAGTATCTTTATATATATTTTATGTATTCCTGACATACCTCCATTCAATTTTTCTTATTTAAAAAAGTATTTCTAGGCCGGGCGCGGTGACTCAGGCCTGTAATCCCAGCACTTTGGGAGGCCGAGACGGGAGGATCACGAGGTCAAGAGATCGAGACCATCCTGGCTAACATGGTGAAACCCTGCCTCTAGTAAAAAAAATACAAAAAACTAGCCGGGCGAGGTGGCGGGTGCCTGTAGTCCCAGCTACTCGGGGGGCTGAGGCAGGAGAATGAGGTAAACCCAGGGGGCGGAGCTTGCAGTGAGCTGAGATCCGGCCACTGCGCTCCAGCCTGGGAGACAGAGCGAGATTCTGTCTCAAAAAAAAAAAAAAGTTTTTCTAGACTACATACTTCATCTGCAAGTTTTCCAAATTTTTGCTAATCCCCAAAAATGTTTCCAATGTATTTACTTGAAAAAATATATGTATGTGTGCACCTAACCATGTTTCTCAAGGGCCAACTCTACTGGCTTATCTAACTTGCTTATATTCCATTTGTTTTGCTCATAATTCTGTGTCCTATTCAAAATATTGCTCTTCATAAATAATAAAAGTGGATAAGACCATTTCTGAATACATCACAACCTCTGGATGCTAAATAAGACACTGCTACTGATCTGATGGGTTAATTTTAAGCTATTTCTGTACCTTGGATGCCCAGTCCAAATATCTCCCACAGTTACTGGTCCTGATTTCTCACTCTCCAGCAGACCTCTTGGTTGAGATGGCGATCATTTTGACAATCTCTCATAGAGAGATTAAATTTAAAAAGCCAGATTCCCAAATAGTTGTACAATACATATCTTTGTTTAGAAATACAGAGCTCCAGTATATGTACGTACACCGCCCCACACACAGACACACACACACACACACACACACACACACAGAGAGAGAGAGAGACATAGAGGAAATCAATTTTCACTTTAGATAATTTATGAGCTTATCATTTGTGTTACCTGTGACCATAATGACAGGCACAGAAAAATGACATCTATAAGATTCATGGATTAGTTTTAGTAATTTGATTTGCTCTTATTTATGAGATAGCATAGATATCACTTTGCTAATTAGTTTAGTAGTTCTATAATAGAATGCCATATATTTTTCATCTTAATTCCAGATACATAAATGAGGTTAAATGTTTTCAGCAAGTAATTCTCCTAATTCTCACTAATTCCCATCAAATATAATCAATCACAACATAGAAAAGAAAGAAAAATATCATTCCATAGCTAATCTGAAGCTCTGTACCAAATTCATTAAGCAGGATTATTGATATATTTCCCGTAATTATAAAATGTAACAAATTTACAAATATTTTATGAATATTGCTTTAAAGAATCATTATTCTTTCCTAGTTTTAATATTTATTATCTAAAAATTAGAATTTTGAATATGTGTATATGGGTGTAAATGTATGTACCTCTCGATTCAAGAAATATTTAGAAATTCTAAGTATATCTGTCTTGCTAGAAGACAGAAATTGATAGTTTTAAGTTTCTTGAGAGGAATGCCAGGTATTTATCCTGCATATGTCAGTGAGGATAGGCTAGTGAGTGTCCTATCACTAGAATAATTTTAATTTCAAAGTAGACTAATAGGAGTTGACTGAAGTCTGCCTGTGCACATTCTTAAGTGATAATAAGTATAGAATTACTCATTTGTACAGGCTTATGTCATAAGCTTGCTGTCTAAATGATGAATACATAATTAAATTAAACAGAATTGAGACAGATGGTTCTAGCTTTTGATAAATGTGCATATCTTCATAATCAGATAATAAGTCTGCTGCCCGGAAGATCAATTGGGATATAATAACTTTGAAAACTAAATCATTTCATTGTTTGGCATTTATGAGACATGGTAAAAAGCAAATTCCATTTTAATTTACTTAAAATTTTGCTTATTGTCTTCCCAAGCACTTGCTTAAAAATGAAAAAGCAGATATTGTTATTTTGTTTCCTTCTCATACAGAATTATTTATTTTGCTCTATAGACTTCAGAAAATTATTTCAAAACAAAATTGTTTTTATTGGTAGCTTCTCCTGGGTAATAAAGAGAACATAAAGCAAAATATAAAGAATTTTAAGTAAAATATTGGATATTAATGGTATAGAAAATGAGAATAAAACTATTGAATGTAGGCTGGGCATGGTTGCTCAAGCCTGTAATCCCAGCACTTTGGGAGGCCAAGGCTGGTGGATCACTTGAGGTCAGGAATTTGAGACCAGCCTGGCCAACATGGTGAAACTCCATCTCTACTTCAAAAAAAAAAAAAAAAAAAGCCAGGCGTGGTGGTGCACACCTGCCATTCCAGCTACTGGTGAGGCTAAGGCAGGAGAATCACTTGGACCCAGGAGGCAGAGGTTGCAGTGAGCCAATACCGCACCACTGAACTCCGGCCTGGGTGACAGATGGAGACTCCATCTAAAAAAAAAATAATTATAAAAACCTATTGAATGTATTTTCTTTATGTATATGTATAAACTAAAAACAGATTTGTATGTGTGCTTATTCTGAGAAAATGCTTGGCTATTTGGTACATTAGTATTTGCTTTTCTATGCTTATTAAGCATTTTCAAATAAAATGCACATATGAAATTTTACTAAGAATGTATTTTAAATGTACTACATGTATATGATTGGGAAATCTAAGTGATAAGTTTATTTTTTAGGAAAATTTATTTTGCTTTTAGGCTAACTACTTATAATGTATTATTTTAATTTTCTATGCATCAATAATGCTATAACTTGCAAAGACAAGTTAATGTAATAATTCAATGTTATTATTGATGATATTTAATATTATCCTATTAATATAGATTTACTTTTGAGGATGTTTTGGGGTTGTAAGAGTTAGTTACTTGCTTCTTTTGCCTAGTACTTTATTTAAAAATCTACTTTATTTAGTTAGTTTCAATTTAAAGAACAATACTATTTAGACATGCTTGTTTTTCAAGTGAGTTTTATCTAAGCTATTCTGTTTTTAGCAACTAGATTGACAAACAGTATAAATTAACCAGTTATTTCTAACGACTGTCAAATTGACGAGATCTAAGTGCAGATTTATTATCTAAAATGTTTTACTTTGTTGATATATTTTCATTCTCAACATCAAAATTGTATTATTTGAAATGTTCTTATTAAATTCTAGTAATTAAAACCAAAGAAATTCCTTCTTTATTCAGAAAACAAACAGTTTTTAGAACAAAGTAACAGATGTGAATAGTTATAATTGATGAAATTTAAAACTAGGAGTATAGTCTTTCTTAAGTTAGGAAACATAAATTATAGCAGGAAAAGTAATACAAAATATGAAACACCTTTTGCATTTCATAAGTCTGATGGTAATGGTAGACATTAGACAAAATTGGGAGGTCAGAGGGGTTAATATTTACAGGTATGTGATGTTACGGAATTATAGAAAATGTGCTTCACTACAAATCTGTGAAGGCAATCCCGTTTCAGAGCATCTTTTGGTTTCTGAAACAGCCATTTTGTTTCTTATTGCTCATGAATTTTTGGAAGTTCTAAGTAGTTATTTCATATTTCCTGAGATCTTGTGATGTGCATTTGGAAGTCTATGAACTGATTTTGTTTTAATCAAAATCTTAGAGCTGTTGGCATCTGTATTAGTTTGCTAGGGTAGTAATGACTGGGTGACTTAGCAATTTATTATCTCACATGTCTGGAGGCTAGATATATGACATCAAAATATAGACAAGGCCATTCTATCTCAAAAACCCATAAGGAAATTATTTCTTGCCTCTTCCTAGTTTCTGGTAGCCCCAGACTTTATTAGATTGTAACAGCATAACTCCAATTCTTACATGGCATTCTGTCTATATCTATTAAGCTGGTCCTCCTTCTGTGAATATTTGAATCTATGTTCAAACTGGTGCCCTTTTTGTAAGGACACTAGTCTTATTGGATTAAGTCCCACCCAAATGACCTCATCTTTACTTTGACTACATATACAAAGACTTTATTTTCAAATAAGATCAGTTTATGAAGCACTGGTGGTTAGAACTTCAACATACAGCATCCAAGAATGTTATTATAGAAATATTATCCTCCCCTTTATTTCTTCCCGTTCATTATTCTGCTTCTGACTTTATGCATTTACCAGATTCTCTGCCCCATCCCAGATGATGGAATTGATATTGATAAGCCTTAAGTTGATATTGATAAGCCACAATATATATTGATAAGCCACAATATAGTACGATTTCTCATTTGTTCCACCACATCATTTTCCTGATTTCTGATGCTGAGTTATCTAAAAGATGATGAAGGGGTGGAAATCTCCCTGGATTATTTCAGATCTAAAACTTTATTTATTATCAAGAATATACACATTGATTTTTTTTAATTTTCGGCTGAAATTATGTACTGTATTGTACTCATCAATTAATTTATGTAAAATATATTGAGTGTCTACTATATGTTCTAAATATCAAAAATGTGCTAAATAAGGAAGAAAAAGTTTATAGCTCATGGGGATTACATACTAATCCTACATATCAAGAAAAATCTAAAAACGTGTTACATTGAAAAGTGGATGTGATGAATGGTGAAGGGAGAATTTCCTGCTTTTCTTTCAAAAAATTATTGAAAAACCACAAAAGAGAGGAACCAATGAAAACACAAACTCAATATGAGCAAACTTCATGGAATTACAAATTCAGTGAAAGCATTGACCGAAGCAGATTTTTTTTTTTTTTTTTTTTTCTGTGAGGGATTGAACAAGAAATAAAGTAAAACAGTGTTCATGATTTTAGATCTTAGAAAATATCTGCTATGGTAACTGAGAGTCATAATTAAAATATCAACTATTAAAAAGCAAAGTAAAGGAAAGAAGAAATAAACAAACACTGCCAAAACTGACAATTGTTAAATAATGAAAATACTATGCAACTTGGTAAATACCTGACTATAAATAGAGTAGCTGTAATCTTTGCAAGCCACTATGTTCTAGACTTTAAATTTGGTCACTAAAATAAGGCCGTGACTAGATATTTTAAAGAATATTTAATTCTAAGACAGAGTATTACTTTAGAATACACAAACATTTCCTTTGGAATTCAAAAGTTACTCTAACCCAAGCCTCTTCTATGATCCAGGATGCATTGCCTGCCTTATATCAGACACCTTAACTTCTGAGTATTCATTCAGTGTTATTTTTCCATCACGGACTCCTTTTACTTGTTGCTATGTTCTTTTCCATCATAACTTTGGCTTTTACTTAGCCTATCATAATCTGTCCTGTTCAATTTCACACCAAAACCTTTTAAATCCTGGTTTCAATACTTCCTGCTTTATATTCTAAGAATTTATTGATTCAAACTAATGACAAATGACTAGATCTCTCAGGTTATATTTGTTGAGCAAAAGACATTGTAATTTACTGGGTAATTTATTTATTTCTTGCTGCTTGGATAGGTATTATTCCTAGTTAATCCAATTGCTCTTAATGTGGACAAGAGTCATATACCATTAAATAAACATAGAAGGAAGCTTAAGCACGTCTATTAACAACATATTTTTACTTAAAAGCATATATACTTTTGTTCCAGTACTTAGAATGTACACAAATTAAGCATTGCTAGTATATCTGCAAATTGCCATAACTTTCTGAATTCAGCAATATATGCTAAAATTCCAAATGTATATAATATTTGATCCAGTATTTCTATTTCATGGAGTCTCTATAAGTAAAATATCACATGTGAAAAACAATATAGACAAGCTTGAAGCATTGTCTGTAAGTTCAAAGATTGGGAGAAATCTAAATTTTTTAAATCAAGCTCCCATTTAATATTATTCTACAGTCATTTAACAAAATAGTTTGCTTACATAAAACGTATTAAAGATTATCTTAAATTTTCATATGATATTTTCTGCAATATGAATCATTAAATTTAAAAAATATATGGATTATTATGTATATGGTAAAAAGATATGTATTTTTGCTTATATATTCAAAATATTTCAGATATAAAGAAAACTAATATTTTCCTCATGGTTAGCTCTTCCGGTGACTCGTGTTTAGGAGACAGATGCTTGGAGAATTTTTACGTTCAATTGTGAATCCTTTGAATGTTAGGTCATTAGATTTTTAACTACCTACCGAAACACTATATTCATTAAAATAATCCAAAATTACCATAGCTTATAAGAAGAATAAATTGTAGGAAATTAAGTTCAAAGATCATTCAGAAATCTCTTAAAATCTTGAGGGATGATGATGTTTTGGATTAGTACTAGGGCAGATTTAAGAGATGTAGTAAGTAAAATGGATACTATTTGCTGTAAGAGTGAATATGGAGGAAGAATGAGAAAATGCGAGGAACCAAGTGTAGCTCCCAGACCTTTGACTTGATCAACTGGATTGATGATGACACGACTTGTAGGCATTAGAGAAATTTTAGGGAGATAAGTATGGTGAGGGATAAAATAAGAATAATGTGCATTCCTCTTGGGAGATTAGAAGCAGCCTATGGCAGGAATCACATTCAACTGTGACTGTCCCATCAATCAGTGCATAAGTGAGTGAACACTCTAGGATACTATGCCAAAAAAAAAAAAAAAAAAAAAGGCAGAGCAAGAGCAGTCATGTTTCTGCTTTCATGGTAACTGCGGCTTTATTTAATGTGGCTAAGGAGTGGTTGCCTGTGAAATCTCCATGGGGAAGACATGTTAGGATAAGAGATAATGATGAATAGAAACTGACTAGAATAAATGGGAACTGTGTATAAAGAAGACTTACGGACTTATGGAAAAAAAAATAACAAGAAGAAAGAAAACAGTCATGTCTGAAGTAAAGAGGTACACAGAAGCTAAAACACAAATGGTTGATAAGTATCATTAAAGGTATTAAGGCTGGGTTTTAGCAAATACTTTAGAAAATGAACTAATTCTAACAGATTCCTGGGGGATACATAGCAAAAAAAAATTATTGTACGTTTTAATGAAATTTTACTATTTAACTAAGCTTTTTTAACTATTTTATTTTTGTACTTTATAAGCTGGATTTCTTTGGATAACCAATTAACAGGAAAAATTCCTTCACAAGTAGGTACAGTTAGGGCAGTTTTATAGCACAGAGGTTCTCTCAACATGTTTATCGTTGAAACATTAAGCTTCTAATGGTAACATGAATTTTAAATTAATATGGCACATGACAGATGAATTAAATTTTCTATAGGAAATATACAAACACAGTTGGTATTAAAGTGATGGTCACAAGGAGAAAAAAGGAATTTAGTTAAGAAAATAGAAAATGCCCTCTATGATATAAATGATAGAATGGAATGCCTCATGCTCATGCTGTGTGCTTTATAAAGGTATTTCCTCTTAATGCCAAACAATAGAGCAAACAAGGCATTTTTATTAGATTGTTCTACATTTTTTCACACAGTGGCAATTTGTGTCTATTTGTAATTAAAATGACATTAAGTAGCCCTATTTTCGGTTATATAATATCTCACAGTAAAGGTTTCATATAAAAATCTTCACTGTTTTTATAGACTGGGTTATATAATAAGTATTACTGTGTTCCAGTGTAAAAATAGTGAAACATTGTCTAAACACTTTCAAAAGAAGACCTGTTTGGAATTTAATCATATATCACCTTTCATTGTTTCTTAATTGATTCATTTGTGTTTGTCTGAACAACTCTGAAAACATATGGAACAGAAAGATTACAAATATTTGTATCACTGAATATTTACCAATGATATGTTTAGACAATGTATTTAGAAATACTTACAAAAAGGCAGAATGAATCTCTCTTCCTTTTCCTCCCTCCTTCCCCGCCCCTTCAACTGTATATGTCTCTTGAGATTTAGACTATTAGTCATTTCCTTAGCTAATCCTCACTTCATATACACTGTATATACTTTCCTAGAGCTGCTGGAACAAAGTACTGCAAACTGGGTGGCTTACGACAACAGAAATTTATTCTCTTTCAGTTTATAGTGGAGGCTAGAGGTTTGAAATTGAGGTGCTGGCAAGGCCGTGCTCTCTCTGAAGCATCTGGAAGAGGATCGATCATTCTTCCCCCACCAACCCTAGTTTCTGGTAGCTCTAGGCGTTCCTAGTGTATAGTACCAAAATTTCAATTTCTGATGCCATCTACATATGATTGCCTTTCAATTGTGTCTGTGTCTAAATTTTTCCCTTCTTTAAGGATATCATTTATATTGATTTACAGACCCATTCTACTCCAGTATGACTTCATCTTAGCTAATTGAATCTACAGTGACCCCATTCTCAAATGAGGTCATACTCACAGGTGCTGGGGGTTAGGGTTCAACTATTTTGATAGGGAAAACAATTCAACCCACAGCATGCACTGAGATGCATACAAAACAAAACAATTATACATTAGCTAAATTAGGATATGACTGACAGAAATATTTATCGCTTCAAGAGGGATGGGATTTTCATTACATGTAGTACTGCATGTGTTATTATAACACCACATGTGTTATTACATGTATTTCATTACATGTAGCACTGCATGTGTAGTACTGTAATGCTGCAAGTATTATTACATATATTGGCTTAAGCTAGTTAATCTATTGTTACAAAATAGAGAACTGATCTCACACTTTAAACAATATGAAGGTTCTTTCATGTCAGGGAAAGGCTCAGAAACTCTTAAAATGGGAATTTTTGTGCCTCAGAATTTGTACTGGCAACAATAAGTATTATGTGCTCCATACATTCTAAATGAGTACCCTACAATTTATGTAAGGTCAACTAAAATATCAAGAAACTATGCCTCTTGCAACATCACAATCTATTGTATATTACACATACATATACACACAATATAATATGTAAGATATATAATTATATATTACATACATAATTTATCTGAAACTCAAAAGTTTGTTGACAGCATGTTTTTGAAAATAAATGTTAGTTGTATTATTTTTTTCTTTTCTCTCTCTCTATAGCAAGTGAAAGGGGGTTGGTAAGGCATTCCTAGAATGTTTGGCATCTATTTCCTGGAGTATGGAAGACAGGAAGTAGTACCTGATACTCATCGAAGAAAATTTAATATCAGATAGTTGATTAGAGGTCCCCTGAGGCAGTGCTAGGAGTATTCTGCACTTTCATTTATAAAGAGACAACATATCAAATGTTTCATTTATAAAGAGACAACATATCGAAAAGAACAGATGTTTCAGAAGGTGTTTGAACACCCTTTATAAGACTTTTTGACATAATGGATTCTAACAGAAAGAGTCTTTTGGGTTTCATGTGCAGAAGTCAAATTTGATGAGCAATGCATGAGCAATGAAATAAAGAGTCAATCATCAGTGCCAAGGAAGAAGACATCATTTGTTTCCAAGCATAGATTGTAACAACAAAATAATTACACTACAAGAATAAAAGTGATATGTGCCGTCTGGTTAAAAAAGATATCAGTATCATATTAAAACTGATCTTTCGGGAAATCTGCCCTGCACCCTTTACTCATCTTATCACCCCTACCCAAGTCCTGACATGTCTACTTGAGCAAACTTAAAGTAAGGGGAGATAACATGAGAATTAAAAAGGCAAACCCTACCAATCTTTCCCTGCTGTAGGTTTCCAAGATTAAGTCATTACAATAGCTACGGGAAAAAAGATGAAAGCTTAAATTTAATTGAAAGTTCTATTTAGATTGTGTTTTACTTTTAAATCTGAAAATTAGCTCCTTAGTAACTGAAAAGTTAAAGATCTGACTGAAATATATAGAACAGAGGGGCAGGCATTTGAAAGAGATTGTAAGAGAATATATATTTTAAAATCTATTTTGTAATTTAACTTGAGATTATTTTTAAATGGGTAAAATACACATAAGTTGGTGAGTATAAATGCCAAGGATTTACTGTACTGACTTTACCATGAGATCCTATGTGAATCTGGCTACCCAAAAGAACTATAAGTATATTTTTTTACTTCTCTGTGAAAAAATCCCACATAGTTGATGACCTTCTTCTGTTACACCAAGGTGAGAGGCTGAGTGCTCTTTAGGTAAGCTGTCACATACCACCGCTACGATTTTCTTCCTTTCTTTGCTTGACACTGTACTGGAATTAAAAAAAAAAAAAAAAAAAAAAAAAAAAAAAAAAAAAAAAAAAAAAACTGAATGGAGATTTATGTTGAGCACAGGACATGTCCAATTATTTAATTAGAGTAATGAGAATATTTTCTAGTGAATCATAGAATTTGCTCTAGAGGTTTTGTCTTGTATAAGGGGTTTCTAATATTCTGAAGTGATTGAAGTTTGATGAATGGCTAGATTGGCATGTCATATAAAACTCTTTCCTGATTTCAAAGAATAAGCCTCATTGAAGATCATCATAGAAAGTAAAGACACAGCAGGAAGTGGAGGAGTTTATTTATCTGTGAAATTTTATGACATTTGGAATATACTTGGCAATCTTTAGGACTTTTGTTGGTAATTTGTGGAAAGTGGAAGATAAGAAAGAAGAAAATAATAAGCAATACACCCCATCTTTGTATTAAATACAACACCGATTTTTAATTAAGAAGGTTTTCTGTCATGAACTACAGGTGGATATATAGAAAAAAAAAATGACTTTAAAATTAAGTGACTTCTCAGCAGCCTCAATGGATGCCTGGTGGAAAAATATGAAACCCAGAAGATATGGTATTATCCATCATAGAGGTATGTCTCCAAGGGAAATGAACTCATTTATGAATAAGTAACCAATCTCCCTCCATGTTAGTGTTAATGCGATTCCATTATTACTTCTAGAATGGTGAGACCTGATGAAAAAGTAAGAGTGCATACAATGTATGTGGCGAAAGAGACGAGGCTCTGTAGCTGAGGAAAAGTGGAAAATGATAAGTTACAATAAATTAAGAAACACTTATATGATAATGAGGACTCAGAAGCAAAGGGAGACTTTGCCTGAGAATAAAATAAAAACACATTAGAGATATAGATCCATACTTTACTCAAAATGAATTTTTTTATTATTAGTTTTACTTTTTTTCAGATGGAGTCTCACTCTGTCACCCAGGCTGGAGTGCAGTGGTGCCATCTTGGCTGACCGCAACCTCCGCCTCCTGGGTTCAAGCGATTCTCCTGCCTCAGCGTCCTGAGTAGCTGGGAGTACAGGCGCCTGCCGCCATGCCTAGCTGATTTTGTATTTTTAGTAGAGACGGGATTTCACCATGTTGGCCAGGCTGATCTCAAACTCCTGACCTTGTGACCCGCCTGCCCCTGCCTAGGCCTTCCAAAGTGTTGGGATTACAGGCGTGAGCCACTGCACCTGGCCCAACTGAACGTTTTATAGCTATGTATATTGGGATTTAATAATCACACCATAGTCGTCACTATGTTATTTCTAATATAATGACCCCTTAGTTCATTTAATTTTATCTGTTACCATTTTTAACTTTATTTAGTCACTTCTCTCCTTTTCTCATCATACTGTGCAAGTAAATATGTTTTATATTTTGTGAACATGGTTGTCCTGAGGGTCATTAGTGTCATACTTCCATGTTTATTTTTAAGGGCATGTCTTGATTATAGAGTATGTTTTAAATAAACTACTATTACATTTTGAAAACATTTCTTTATATGCACTTATCAATGTTTAGCATTAGGAAATTTTACAAAACCACAACAATGCAGAGTTGTGTAGACAAGAATAATATGGTTTGGATCTGTGTCCTTACCTAAATCTCACATTCAATTGTAATCCTCAATTGAGGTGGGACCTGGTGGGAGGTGATTGAATCATGATGGTGGTTTCTAATGGTTTAACAGCATTCTCTTGGGTACTGTTCTCATTATATTGAGTGATTTCTCATGAGATCTGGTTGATTAAAACTGTGTAGCACCTCCCCGTCTTTCTCTTCCTCCTGCTCTGGTCATGTAAGATGTACCCAACTCTTGCATTGGCATGACCTGAATGTGAGACCTGGAGTCAAAGGAGATCATTTTGGGGCTTTAAAATTTGACTGCCCCACTGGATTTTGAACTTGCATGGGCCCTATTACCCTTAGTTTTGGCTGATTTTCCCCATTTGGAGCAACTGTATTTACCCAATACCTGTACATGCATTGTATCTAGGAGGTAACTAGCTTGCTTTTGATTTTACAGGCTCATAGTGGGAAGGGACTTGCCTTGTCTCAGATGAGACTTTGGACTGTGGACTTTGGGTTAATGCTGAAATGAGTTAAGACTTTGATTGATTTTAAAATGTAAGAACATGAAATTTGGAGGCGTCGGGGCAAAATGATATGGTTTGGCTTTGTCCTAGCCTAAATCTCAACTTGAATTGTATCTCCCAGAAATCCTACATGGTGTGGGAGGGAACCAGGGGGAGATAACTGAATCATGGGGTCTGGTCTTTCCTGTGCTATGCTCATGATAACAAGTAAGTCTCAAAAGATCTGATGGGTTTATCAGGGGTTTCTGCTTTTGCTTCTTCCTCATTTTTCTCTTGCCTCTGCCATGCAAGAAGTGCTTTTCACCTCCTGCAATGATTCTGAGGTCTCCCCAGCCATGTGGAAGTATAAGACAAATTGAACTTCGTTTTCTACCCAGTTTCGGGTATGTCTTTACCAGCATGAAAACGAACGCATACAGATTTGCATGGCACTAGTCACTACTAATGTTGAACATCTTTTCATGTACTTATTTGCCATTTGCATATCAACTTTGAAGAAATGTGTATTTAAATATTTTGCTTACATTTTACTCATTTTTTCTTTTTGCTTTTAAGTTTCAAAAGTTATTTGAATATTCTGGATATTAATTCCTTATAATATACATGATTGGCAAATATTTTCTCCTGTTATGTATTTAGGTTGTTATTTCACTTTCTTTATGCTGACTTATGATTTATAAAAATTGGTAATTTTAACAAAGTTTAATTTGTCTATTTGTTCTTTTGTTGGTCATACTTTTGGTTGTATGTCTAAGGATCCATTGCCATATATAAGATTGAAATCACACTTCTATGTTTCCTTCTCAGAGTATCACTGTTTTAATTTATATGTTTAGGTCATTAATTTATTTTGTATTAATTTTTACATGTGAAGTAAAGTAGGGGTTCAACTTTTTTTTTTGCATATGGAAAACTAGTTGTGCCAACATCATTTGTTAGAGAAATTATTTTTCTTCAATTTAATGGATTTAATCTCCTTGTCAAAAAGGAGTTGACCATTATTTCTGGACTCTTCTATGGATTTTATCATATTCTATCATGAGGATAGACATGGTCTATATGTCTATGCCTTGCCAGTTCCACACTGTTTTGATTACCATAGCTGTGTAATAAATTTTGAATTGGAAATATGTGAGTCATACAACTTTGTATTTTTTTCAGGAGTTTTTGTTTTTATTTTGTTTTACTATTCAAGGCCACTAGCGATTAATATGAAACAACTAGATTGACTGTTTTGTTTCGGACTAGAGACTGTTGGAATTTTGATAAGGATTACAATAAATTTATAGAAGTATTACAATTTTAACACTATTGACTTTCTTTTCATAAACATGAGATGTCTTTTCATTTATTTAGGTCTTTAATTAATTTCAGCAGTGTTTTATAGTTTCAGTATGTAAGTGATTCACTACCTTGGATGAATGTATTTCTGTATATATTTTTCCTAATAGTGCTATTGTAAATGGCATTGCTTTCTTAATTTGCCTTCCAGATTGTTCATTGCTGTTGTACAGAAAAACTGATGTTGTGTGTTGATCTTATAACCTAAAATTTTGTTGAGATAGCTTGTTAGCTCTAGAAGCTTTCTTAAGGATTATTTGAAATTATATATGTAATTTCAATATATATGTAATTTCTATATATTTCATGAATAAAAATATGACTATAATGTATATGTATTAATACATGAATATATATACACATGAATATATGTGTAAAATACATATAGGAATAAACATATACAAACATATATATATAAATCAGGCTATCTATTAAAATAGACATTTTGAACAATAGATTCAAGGTGTTGTTCCATCTATTATTGAAAAATGGGGTATTGAAGTCTCCAATTATCATTGTAACATGGATATTGAAGTTTCCATCTACAATTTTAAAATGTCTATTTTTTCTTTAATTTGGTAAATGTTTGCTTCCATATATCTTAAGCCTCTTTTGTTTGGTGTAATTATGTTTATAATTGGTAATCTTTTGATGAATTAAGATTTGTAGCAATATGTAATAGCCTTTTTGTCACAAGTAACATCAAGAACATGGGATTGACTCAAGAATAGACACATAACAATAAAAGAGTTCACAAGCCGACTGTTACATATAGTCAATTTATGCCATAATTGAGACTGTATTGCAATGAAGAAGGGATAACCTTCTCAATAAATGATGCTGGGCAATAAGAAGTCCATCTAGAAAACATGTGCCTTCTTTCTTAACTGAAACAATAAGCAAATTCAATTCCTGTGAAATCATAGATTTAATTTAAAAAATAACTTGGCAGATGATATAGGAAAATGTCTAAATTTGCTTAGCCTAAACGAATATATCTTCAACAAGACACATTATCCATTAAGTACAGGATAGCTAAATTGGAATTCTTAAAATTAGAAACACAATGCTTAAAATGTATATACTCAAAATATGTTTAAATGAAATATATAACAATTTTTTATTATTTTGTTAACAATTTCTTTAACAATTATTTAATTAATACTTAACAAAAATAAATGATCATTGAATGAAAATATTAGCAAAATAGCTGAAGAAGCCCTTCACACATAAAAAAAATATCTAAATGGCTGATAAGCCTATGAGAAAGGAGAAATCAATATCATTCATTAAAAAACAAGTTTTTGTTAAATCTAACATGTGATATTAGTAATCACAACTCAGAAGGCATTAAGAAAAAGAAAAAAGACTGACAATAAAGAGAATAAAATGTTAATGTTGCACAAGAAAAAAAAATATATATATATTTTATATAGATAGGATATAGCAAGCAATAGACACCCGAAATAGCCTTAAACACTCTGAAAGCTAGATGACCAGTGACAACCCTGTTTTTGAAAGTCATAAGGTCAATAAGTGCTTTATTCAACAGATCATGATTCAATGACTGAAGTTAAATCAATCGCTAAACACACCATTTCTAAAAGTTTGCTAATCCCTGACTTCCACCAACTTAAAATTCCTGTATAAATTTGAATGTTTTTTATATTTAGAAACACTGAAACTTGAAAGCACATCCTTTGGATATCAAAAACTTAGAATACTTTTGGTTTCACATATTGACCTGAAGGTTCTTCCTTTGAAGATAAGAATATGAGCAAGGATAAGGAAAAACTGGAATTTTTATATATTGCTGATAAGAGAATAAAGAGAAAGAACCTTTTTGGAAAACCATTGGGCAGCATTGACTAAAATTGAGAACAAGCCTGCTTGTAATGCAGTAATTCTAGTACTATATATTACAAAATAATGACGATTGTATAATAGAGGTTTTATCATCTTAATTTATCATAGCCAAAATTGTAAATATCTCAAATATGAATAATGAAAATAATAGATTATTAAATTATGTTGGATTCATACAATGGAATACAATTTACCAAAAAATAAACCTATAGAAATAATTTGAATTAATATCACAGACATACTGAACACAGCACATGTGGTATGATTTTATGTAAAGCTCATAAATAAATCTCAATTGATTTGTGTATTTTACTAAATATGTATTGTCCTTTAGAAAATATATGTAGTTAAAAAAAAATTACTATGAATCAGAACCAAATTAAATAAACAAAAACCATTTATAGTATAATCAATGTAAACCAAAGATACAGAGATTTATTTTTTAAAAAAAACTTTGAAAAGTCACTCTACCTTAAAAATCAAATAAGAAAAAACTAATAGTTGATTTCTATATGATGAACTTGGGCCAACGCTCCATTTACCTCACTTCCTCCAGCAGCACCAAGTGCAGGTCTAACCAGAAACCCACGAAAGCAGTTCACATTCCTGGTATTGGTGTAAACTCATTCCTGTATCTATAAGACTTTGAAATGGCTATATATTTCCTGTTTCTTGGTGCACAATTATGCTGGCAAATAGCGACACATATCTTTAAAGAAGAATTAAAATAAGTATTGAAATTACTTGCAGTGACTTTTTTTTCCCCCTATTCAATGGTACCCAGCCTACAGTCATTGGGTTTATAACTGCAAATTGGCTCAGACATCAAAATTGAGCAAGAAATAAATTTTTTATTTTAGTGGTTGATAATATCTTCCTATTTTTTTTATTCTACAAATTGAGCAAAACTTTAGTCTTCTGACCAACTATCTTAACCCTGAAAACTGATCCATTAACTCATGCCGGAGCTTCCTTTAGGTCAAGACACCATAAATGCCAATTTCTTATTGCTTTTATTTTATCACTTTGCATACAATAACAATTGGCTTCTATACTCTGAGATCCTGGAACCATTATTAATAGCAGACACTTCATGTTCATACAGCAGCCTTCTCTGTCATCTTGCTTTGCATACAGCAATCACTACAAGTTTCTCAAAGAAGCAAGTGCTGACATTTTCAATGTCCTCAATCTGTTAATATTCTAATAGTTTGTTTTTTTCCCCTTTTCCACATATCTAATGATGTTTTCCTATTAGTATGCAAATATAATTGAGACTTAAAGTAGTTAATTGTCAAGTTGAGTAACGTTTTATTTGTAATTTCAGAAGAATGCTGAATTTTCTGCTACCATGGGATTATGTGTGCCCTCTAGATCAACGTAATTCATTCCATTCCCATCTATTTAGACTCAAGCCAAGCAATTCAGAGGTGCTATCGCTATTAGAATATTCATACAATATTGAATTTGATATGTCTATTGTACTGCATTTAATCACATATACCTGTTTCTAGCTGCTACTGTTCTCTGTGAGTGATGTTAAAGAAGTGCTCTTGGAAAGGTACTTTTTTTTTTTTTTTTTTTTTTTTGAGACAGAGGGTCACTCGGTCACACAGGCTGGAGTGCAGTGGTGTGATCTAGGCTGACTGCAATGCCCACCTCCTGGGTTCAAGCAATTCTCCTGCCTCAGCCTCCGGAGTAGCTGGGATTATAGGCGCACCCAACCACGCCTGGCTAATTTTTGTATTTTTAGTAGAAACAGGGTTTCACCATATTGGCCAGGCTGGTCTCAAACTCACGACCTAGGCAATCCACCTGCCTTGGCCTCCCAAAGTGCTGGGATTATAGGCCTGAGCCACCGCGCAGGGCCAAAAAGGTATATTTTTATCATTAAACCACATTTTGGTCTTGCTTGCTGTAGGGACTTTCTATAAAATTGTGTCTGTGGTAAATTGAATAATATTGCAGGATCTGGTGAACAACTGACCTTTATTTTTGAACATTTTTCATGTACTTTTGAAATAACCACTGCATGAAAAGAGTTAAGCAGCTAAATTGACTTCTTGTGTATACCATTTGCACACAAATCAAATATTCCAGCTTTCAGTATATCTTTTCCTGATTTTATTTGCTCAGTTTTGGATGAAAGTTCTGAAAGCTGGTAATCTATTGAGAAAAATAAATACTTCTATCACTCTATGTTCTAAAAGGCATAAGCTATATGAAGCTCAAAGCATCTCCCCATAAAAATAAACACAAGAATAAAAGACAATTTATACAAATTAATTTTCAAGTTGTTTAAGTTGTGTTTGCTTAGTGTAGAAGATAATTGCTTTTCTAATTAATATAGTTACTATTTCTTGAGATTATTTTCTTTAGAGTTGTTAGAAATAGACTTTCTTGTATATGCTTTCGTTGGATTTCTTTAAAAAATTTTAAATACAGGTATAAGCTACTTTTTTCAAAAGAGGAAAGCAATTTAAAAATTCGAACATTGTTAGACTATGTAGTGCTTTTCAATAAACTTGAGATGTAGATTAATAACTGTTTTGTTTTGTTGCTTACATTTAGCTCTGAAATGTATTCAGAGCTCTTCCCTCAAACACAAAAACAAATTAAATTTTAATTTAAAAATTACTGGTGAAAACTTTTAAAATATTGTATTTTTGGGAGGAAGATGGAACTTAACTGTTGAGTTCAATTATAATAATATATTATTCCAATGAATTCCAAAATTAAACTTTTTACAAAATTTTATCACTTTCCATGCATTTTTTTCCCGCTTATTGACAAATACAGAAGTTTGGATTTGTGTTTATAGAAACACTTTACATAATGAGATTAAAAATGTGAGAAGCTCATAAGTAGTAATTGGAAAATTACTATATAAGGTACTAGCTAATAAAACTAATAAATGTGTTAACTCGAATCTCACAACAAAAATTTCTGATCTGATTCTTTGAGAAAACCTTAGGTCCAGTTTATATAAAACACTTTTGCAATCAGCTTCCCAGTTTATTTATTTCTTTTGAAATAATTTACTCTGTCTTCCTTTTTTTGCTGAGGAAATACTATTTCAAAGATAATGTTCATAAAACTGTGGTAAAAAAACTATACTTACCATAGTATTTCTCTTACCACATGGTTTTATATCACTGAGAAAAAATACTATATGGGTCAATTTTAATATTTGTAATAGAGAAATGATACATACCGAATTGATGTGCTGGTAAATGTGTAAAAATTGACTCTTGTTTGAGGGAGCTCTATTTAGTGTTTGGCAATTTGTGTGATATAAATACTTTTAGCAGTGCTTATTTCAAGCTACCAGTATGACATATTGAAAACAAAGTTGCAAAAAGAAGCAACGTTCAAGTCTGGATAAGATGCTTCCAGTACACCACACTTTACCTAAAATTAGAGTTTTGAGATAAATATGTGATTTTTTTGTTAATAACTTTGCACATATAATAATATTAAACAATTTATTATTCAGACAGGTTACAACTCTAATCATAGATTTTTAAAATCCTAATTACTCATAGTTTTGCTTGTTTATAAGTTCTACTATTTGAAAAGATGCATATGCTATGTTTGCTATCTTCTAGCTTTCATTAAGTAGGCAGTAGTGGTAGGGACAGCAGAAGTAAAGTGAAGTTGTAACAGTAATGAAAAAGGGGTTAACTACTTTCTGCTAATGAAGTATCACAATACAACTTCAAGGCAGGCACCACATAAGAAGTAGGGAGGTTTACTACTTCAGTCAGAATTCCATCATATAAACAAAACTACTAGAAAAGATAAAAATATGGAACTTAATGTGTGTGACCTTACGTATTTGTACCAGTTAGTAAACATTTATGTTCTTTTTAGAAAAATCTTACTGGGACTGAATTTTGGAAGGGCAGACAGTGGAAAGATAAAATGGATGTGTACTGGGGGCAGTGGGGAAGAGAAGAAATTAAAACCTGTAAGAAAAACCTAGAAAATGTATTGGTCTTACATTGCCTTCAAATCTCAAATTTTATGATACAGGTGATCTGCTGGAGAATCTGTCCACTTTTATCATAGGCTAAATATACCCCGGTCCAGGAATTGGAGAAGTTGAAGGAAGGCATGGGATGAGCTGTGGACCTAAATGCTCTTGCAAACCTACAGAGTGAGCTAGCATTTTATCAAAAAGTTCATGGGCCACAATAGAATCTGGGACTGTGATCCTTTTCTTATGACTAAGGCTTCACTTCTGCCTTCCAAAGCTCATGCAAGTTCACTTGGCCCATGTTCACCCAGGACAATAGATAGAAGACATTTATTAGAAACATAGTTTTAGTTTAAATAAATTGACATAACACAAATTCTCTACAGTTACAATGGTTTCTAATTGCTCTAAAAGTTAAGCAATGCATTCCAGTTAGTCTCAAAGATACAAATACTTCCAGGGGTTCTTTTTTTTCCCCCCCACTCTTTAATCTCCATGTTTTCTTTCCAAATCTAATAAACTTATGTTAAGTAAATACTCCTAACTCAATATAGTTATTTTCCTCTAAATTGAGTGTACAATTATAAGATTTTTAGAGATCTAATAAAATTTACTATTCTGGAGTTGAGGCTTTAAAATGAAAACAAATTCAAGATTGTTGATAGATAATTTGAGAAGAAACAATTGCCTATACAACCCACATTTTTTTAAAGAATCTAAGTGGATATTACATGAGCTTGTCCATTATTTATATTCTAATAAGGTGGACAAAGGAAAGAAAGCAATGTTAAATTGCTCAAGCATGACATGGTTTGAAAGGATAACGTGACCATAAGTCAGCTGTCAGACTATTTTGATTCCTAAACTTTTGATCCTATCCATTGTTCACAATTGTATTATGAACAATAAATTATATCCTCAAGTAGGCCTCTTCTATCTTCAGCTCTCAGAATGAATTTTAATCTAAGACAATTAATTCTTTTTTTTAAGCATACAAATATATTTAATGTAAGTTTTACATGACACAATGTATTAGTCCGTTCTCGTGCTGCTGACAAAGACATACCCAAGCCTGGGTAATTTATAAAGGAAGAGGTTAAATGAACTCACAGTTCCACATGGCTGGGAGGCCTTACAATCATGGCAGAAGGTGAAAGGTATGTCTTATGTGGTGGCAGCAAGAAAGAATGAGAACCAAGTGAAAGGGGTTTCCCTTTATAAAACCATCAGATCTCATGAAACTTATTCACTACAATGAGAACAGGATGGGGGAAACTGCCCCCATGATTCAATTATTTCCCACCAGGTCCCTCCCACACAGGAGCTACAATTCAAGATGAGATTTGGGTGGGGACACAGCCAAACCATATCATTTTACCCCAGCCCCTCAAAAATCTTACATCTTCACATTTCAAAATCAATCATGCTTTCCCAACAGTCCTCCAAATTCTTAAATCATTTCAGCATTAACTCAAAAGTCCACAGTCAAAAGTTTCATTCAATACAAGGCAAATCCCTTCTACCTATGAGCCTGTAAAATCAAAGGCAAGTTGGTTATTTCCTAGATACCATGTGGGTACAGGGATTGGGTAAATACACTCATTCCAAATGGGAGAAATGGGCGAAAACAAAGGACTAAGACAATTAATTCTTAGTTTCTTCAAGACTGAAAGTCTTTGAGAAGTAAGCCTTGCACTAAATCTCTACCAGAAAAAGCATGATTGTAATTAACAGAGCCAATTTGATTTTATTATCTTGAGCAGAAGAACAAAGTATAGGTTAGTTATTTACTGAATTTTTAGAGGAGAAAAAAGCAAAAAGCCACAATGAAAATGTAATGAAAAAGCAATAGAAGCTTTGTACAAATGAAATCCATGAATAAATCGAATAATAAGCAAAGCAAAATATTTAAGCAGAAAAATTATCTGGGCCAGTAACTGTAACTCACAGATTACCTGCCAAGCAACTATTGCTTTTATCCAAAAGTCTAGGGCAGACAGCATATCTGTCCTGAATAAACATAATGAATGAGTGGCTAATGTAATACTTTGTGAATATTTATGGCCTCCTGTGTTTTATGAGTCCTTGATGCATACTTGGTTCTTTTACCTTTCTCTATGTTCAGCATTCCTTATGTGCTACCTTTTTTTTAAATTTTAAACACTTTTTGCAAGCTACTTTATTCTACTATTATTTTCTGTAATAGAATAGAATATGTGTAAATAATATAGCAAACATACATAACAAATGTAGTAGATCTTTTTTATTTGATACAAATTATATATTAAAAGACAATTTTTCTATCAGAGGGGAAAATTATATTTAAAAGAACAAAAATGCATTTAGTTCTTAGTCACATTAAATACAGTGTTTAAGATCATGCATTAATTTAAATACCATATTTAAAATGGAGAGGTGGAGAAGCATTTCCAGAATAGTGTAGTAAGGACCTCTGTAAAGCTATTCTTCCATTAGAGGAATCAGAACACTGGAAAAATTGTCAAAATTGACATTTTCAGGACTCTGCAAATTAATAAAAGATTTGACACACTTTGAGGAGTATTTATGAAGAAATATAGCTGATTCCCATTAAAAACAGAGCGATATGAGGCATTTTAACTTGCCTGTACTACTCTCTGTCTCTAGATATGTGTTAATCTTGAAAGGCAGCATTCTTGTAACCATAGTTGTGAAAACCATCATCCCAGCAGCCACTGGAGGGAGTAGAATGGCTTTGGAGCTTCCCAACAGAGCCACATCTCCAGAGAACTATTATTATTTTAACTATTTGGAATCATATTGGGAAAAAAATTCCCATTCATACAGATAGTCTTTATTTGAATCTGACTCAGAGATCATTCAATGAAAGATCCTATTATTAGAACATTCACTAAAAATAATTAGCCGCAAATTATGTATCACTGCAGTTACCCAAGATGGTAATACTAGTTTTGGCAAACAAACGCTGCTTTAAAAAATCTAAAATAAAAATATAGAAAATGAGATTTTTCATAGGAGAATTTGAGGAGCTCCAAAATATTCTTGGGGATGTAGAAGGCCACACGCATGAGCAGGTTGCACTTATGCCCAGGAAAGACAAGAGGAGGCCCTAATGTCTTATCTATGACTGACTTGGAGGCTCTGGGCAAGCAGGAATTAAAGGCTAAGGCAGAGTTGAAAACTGATGGTGCCTTGAGAGAGTACCCAGCCACAAATACACAGAGCCTCTTGGCAAAGGGTGGAAAGCAGCTTAAAGGCATTAAGACAATCTGTGTCTAATCAGTAGCTGATTAATTATGTAATCAAACAGAGACTTCAGAACTACACATGACAAAGAATACAGACTTTGTAGAATGAATCCAGGAAAATGATTAAACAAACAGTACCAATCACAACACAAATAGCAGCAACAGCAAACCCTGGTAGTAGAATATTCTAATTCTAGAGTTGCCACATGTAATTATTTAAAATGTGCAGCTTCAACAACAATGATAATAATAACAAAATATGAGACATATGAGGAAACATAAAAGTATGGTCAATAAAAGGAAACAAATCAATAGGAACTCTTCTCAATGAAGCCCAGATGTCGAAATTACTAGACACATACTTTAAATCATCTATTATAAACATTTTCAAAAAATTACAGAAAACTATGTAGAAAGATTTTTTTAAAAGCTTAAGGAAAATGTCCTATCAAATAGAGGATAGTAATAAAAAGTTAGAAATTACCTTAAAAACACAAAAAGAAATTTAAGTGTTAAAAAGTTAAATAACTGAAATTTTTAAAAAATCACTAAAAATGCTAAACAACAGACTTTAACTGGCAGGAGAGAGACAAGTGAACTTGAAAACAAGTCAATTGAGCATATTTAGTCAGAGGCACAGAATGAAAAAAAACTGAATAAAATAAATAGAGTACCAATTTTTTTTAAAAGTGAGACACCATTAAGTGTACCAATATGACATAATACTGCAGATGTAAGAGAGAAAACAATAGAAAAAATGTTTTAAAAATAATAACTTAAGCTTTTCAAAGTAGAAAAAATAATACAAATAATGTACACATCAAACTAGCTTAAAAATTTCAAGTAAGGTAAATTCAAAGAGATCAATGCTTAAGCATATCAGCATTAAACTGTAGAAGAAAAAAATTCAAGGAAAGCATGATTTAACAAATACAATAATTGTCAATAAGATTAATAGCTGATTTCTCCACAAAAATTATGGAGGGCAGAAAGCAGAGAGATAACACAGTCACAGTGGTTAAAGAAAATACTGCCAATCAAAAACTTTATACCCAGCAAAACATTGCTTCAAACCCTACAATAAAACAGACAGAGATTCTTCAGGGTAAAATAAAAACAGCACAGAGTAATTTGAGTCACGCAACAGAATTAGGGCTGTATGGTAAGCTACACACAAAAAAATATAAAACATATAAATGCAATAATTTTATTACTTTTTTTCTGCTATTTTTCTTTAACTTTATAAATTAATAATGATAAAACTCTGTTCTGAGGCTGATAACATATGAAAGTATACCTTGTATGACAATTATAGTACAAATGAGGGAAAAGAAATGAAGCTACATTAAATATATTTTTGTATATTATTAAAATTAAGTTGGTATTAATTGACTTGATGTTTTAAGTTTAGATATTAATTATTATCCCCAGGATCACTACTGATAAAATAATTTATAAAGTATGGTATACTAGAAACATTTATTTAACGAAAAATAAGGCAATAATGGAAGAATAAAAGAACTAAAACACACAAAACATGTAAAAAATGCAAGGCATCTTCTTCACAAGGCAGCAAGAAGAAATACTGAGCAAGGAAGTGAAAAGCTCCTTATAAAACCATCAGATCTCACGAGAACTCACTATCATGAGAAGAAGTTGGGGAAAACCACCACTATGACTCAATTACCTCCACTTGGCCCCCACATTGACAGATGGGATTATGGGAATTATGAAGATTACAATTAAAGATGAGATTATGGTGGGAATACAAAGTCTAACCGTATCAGTCAGAACCTTAAAAAACAAAGCAAAACAATAAACAACAAAAAATAAATAATAATCCATTGCTTTTGTTCTCAATCAATGAGCTGTGTGTATTGTTCATGGTATGTGTATCTGTGTGTGTGCTGGAAGACAAGAGAGTGGGGATTTGTGTTTTAAATTAATATTCTTCTTACTACACAGCACACCATAATATTAAGAAATATTTTACATAATTAACTTTGAAAGATATAAGTTGCTAAAATTTAAATGATAAAGTAAATTATAAGTACTTAAAATTAAGTGTCTTCATTTAGTTTCTCTTCTGTTCATTATTAAATAGTAATAAAGTTCATTTGAAATGCTTACTTGTGATAAAACAATCTGTCCTGGGATCATTAGAAATCCAAGCTTGTCTGTCATTCTGTTTCTGACAATGAAAGAATGGAATCACTTTTATTTATTATGTTACTAGTAGAAGAAAAAGAGAAATTATAGGAAACATATTTGTGTTTGTTTTGTTGTATTTTACAGTGCAGTAGAGTTTTCTGTCTAAAGCTATCTCATATAATAGTCTAATAAATAAAATTACATATGTCTTTTAATATTTCTCTTCAGTTGGATTTCCTCATTAAGAAATGTATTCTCTACTATAAGTAGAATAAAACTTAGTGGAACATTCTAAAGAAAGATTATAAAGGTCATATAATATTTTAGTGCTTTATCAAAGTTATACTTACATTGAGAAAATTGCAGCAAAATATTCACAGTTAAATTCCTTATTTCATCAGAGTAACTATGCATGACAAAAAAGTCTTTAATGTGTTTCCCCAGAAAATAAACATGAGTCCAAATGCAAATTAATGGTATTAATAAGATGTTTTTTGTACAACCTATTAAGTGATATTAATTTAGAATAAGCATACTACTGAAGTAAGTAACTTTATTAGATGTTTCATGACCTGAATAAATACTTCTAGTGAATAGTGATATGTATTATGTAAAAATTTCAAAGTAATTCAAGCCTGAACCATTCAGAATTTTAGGCTTTCTGAACAACACAGAAAACAAGTCACTAATTCTGATGATTCATTTTATGTGATAACTTGATTGAGCCACAGGGTGCCCAGATATTTGATTAAACATTATTGCAGGTGGTGTCTGTGAGAATGTTTCTGAATGTGATAAACATTTGAATTAGTAAAGCAGACTGAGTAAAGCCGATTGCCTCCTCCAATCCATTGAAGGTCTGAATGGAAGAAACAGTTTGAGTAAGAAATAATTTGCTGTTTTTGTCTGATTGTCTTCAACCTGGGACCCTGTTCTTTTGCCTTCATGACTTGGGCTTAAGCTGGAACTTAAATCATCAATTCTTCTGGTTCTCAGAACTTTGGTCTCAGATTGCAACTATACCATTAGCTCTGTTAGGTTTCCAGTGTGCTGACAACAGATCTGAGGACTTCTTAGCCTTCATAACCATGGGAGACAATTACTTATTTTAAAAATTATACGCATAATGTTAGCTCTCTTTCCCTCTATCTCTCTGTCTCTCTCCCTCTTGTTTCAGTTTGGTTCTGTTTCACTGGAGAGCCTGGACTAATGCAGTGCACTAGTGGATTACAAGTATGGAGCACGTTCCCATATATGAGACAGAAAATACCTTGTAAAATAAGGCACAAGGTTAGGAAACAAAAAGTGAAAGAAAGAAAAGAAAGACAAGTAGCAAAGTTTTCTTCACACTAAATGAACTGGGAAACGTTGTTTTGAAAATTTTGCATTCCTCTGTGAAAGCTGGAAAGATATTTAGAAAATAACTAAAATAACAAAAAAGAGAGATGTATTTTTAATTATTTATCTATCACCAAACAAATATATAGAGCGTTCCAGGCTGTGGAGTCTTTATTCTGTAACCCTTCGCAATAAATCTTGCTGCTGCTTACTCTTTGGGTCCTCGCCACCTTTGTGAGCTATAACACTTACCATGAAAGTCTGCTGCTTCACTCCTGAAGCCAGTGAGACCATGAACCCACCGGGAGGGACTAATAACTCCGGACGTGCCACCTTTGTGAACTGTAACTCTCACCGCGAAGGTCTGCAGCTTCACTCCTGAGGCCAGTGAGACCACGAATCCACCAGAAGGAAGAAACTCTGGACACATATGAGCATCTGAAGGAACAAACTCCGGACATACCATCTTTAAGAACTGTAACACTCACCGTGAGGGTCTGCGGCTTCATTCTTGAAGTCAGCAAGACCAAGAACCCACCAATTCCGTACACAAGAATACAGTCTTAGCTTGTATTAGTTTGTTTTTGTACTGCTGTGAAGAACTGCCCAAGACTGGGTAATTTATAAATAAAAGTTGTTCAATTGATACAAGTCAGTATGAGGGGGGAGGCCTCAGGAAACAACAATCATGGCACAAGGTGAATGGGAAACAAGGCACCTTCTTCACAAGGCAGCAGGAAGAAGTGCTGAGCAAAGGGCAGGGAGAGCCCCTTATAAAACCATCAGATCTGGTGAGAACTCACTCATTATCAGGAAAACAGAGTGGGGAGAAACCACGCCCATAATTCAATTACCTCCACCTGGTCTCTCCTTTGACACGTGGGGATTAGGGGAATTAGGTGGATTACAATTCAACATGAGTTTTGGCTGGGGACACAAAGCCTAACCGTATCAGAGCACAAATTTACTGAAATAAAGGGCTAGAGAGTTTTTAATAGTTGTGGTGGGGGCTCTTGGCTTTACCCAGAGGAGAAGGAAACTTTCTCCTATCTTCATATTGGAGGTCATCTTACAAATTAGAGAAAGACATCCACCAGACTCAGACTTCTAACCCCCACAGAAACTGGGAGACAGGTGCATTACATTTCAAGTAAATGGCTTCCAGGTTCTTAAGAAAGACAGTCCTAATTTGTAAAAATTAGACGATTTTTTAAATACTTGCATTTCAAAGATGTAAATAAATACTTTAAAATGACAAGCTTTTTAAAGTAAATTCTCTAAGAAAAGGTAGATTTTGTTCTAAAGTCAGATAGTGGTTTATCTAAAGTTTAGTCAAACTGAGAGGATGATGAAAGTCCTATTGGTCAATTGGTAAGAAACGTCATCTAACACATCATGGAAGAAGAAATAAAAACAACAGTTTCATTTTTTAATATATCAACACTTTCCAAAACTTTTCAATGTATGAAGTAATAGCTAAGCACTTTTAGTATGTTTGAACCATGTCTGGATATAGTGTGCCTGCTTAAGTGAAGAAAAAAATGTGTATTGAATAATAATACATCAAAATTTCATAGTAAAATGGTCAAACATTCAATAACTCTAACTGAAGTAATAAGTATTTCCGATTTCTTAATTTATAGATATTTTGAAGATTAGCATGCTGGTCTTTATTAATACTATATTCTTTTTTGGAAAAAGAAATTATACTAAATTGAAAATTAATTTGGCTTAGGTAATTAGGCTTATTTAGAGACTTGTTGAAATCTATAAGATCCTCAGTGACCAAATTATACAGTACATATCAATGCACTATATCTTTGTGGTTTAATTTTGTTGTTGTTGTTGTTGTTTGCTGAATGCCTTAGAACTACAAAACTGTGAAAAGGACTTGCGATAGATACAGTGTTGATATGGAGGCTGATTTCTAAGGAGAAAGAAAATCTGTTACAGATGTATCATTTATATCACCATCTCCTATTCTTTAGTAGTACAAAGATCACACTGGAATAGCTGTTTACCAACGTAGCCAATCTTGGTAAAAATGCTGTAATAAAAGTGAAAGCCAACAGGGGTAAAAAATAATCTCACATGTATGTTAAACTGTTCTTATTGGAGTGGAGAAAGATAGCACTCTGATTACTCTTAAATTTCTTCCTTACGTTTTCTGAGCATTCCTCTGCACTTTCAGCTCAGCAGCGACTTTCAAAAAGAGGCAATGCAGAAGACTTGATAAACCAATATCTTAATACTTTAGGTGGCACTAAGGAGCACTGGAAATCATTAAGAGAAGCAATATCTAAGAGCAAGGCTCCAAGTTGTGAGTACTATTAGTAGAAAATCCAACATAAAGAAATCAGGAATTCTATTATAAGCCTGGAGATTGAAACTGTGGAGCACAGCTCAGCTATTTAATAAAATACTCCAGTTGTTATGTCTAGAGCTAAACTTGTCTCTAAAAATGCTTCAAGATTTATTCAAAGACACCTGAAAGCTTTATTTTTAATGAAAAAAAAAATCTGTATTTGGATTAAAGACAATGGCCTATCTCTCATGAATTTTAATTGTCTTTGGCACTGGATTTATCATTATCAATGTTATCATCATCCTCCTCTACACAATCATCATGGTTCCATGTAGGTTCTTAAAAATAAGTCATATTTTTAAAGATGCAAAAAATTCCTTCCTTTTACCACCTTTCACTTCCCAGAAAATAAGCAAGTATTACATGCACTGGGTTTTGAAACGTGGGAAATGGTAGAATTTATTATAGCAAATACATATAATAAGCTAAGATAATTTTATGCCGCAGATATGGAGGGAAAATGCAGCTATCGTTACACCTCTCTCCTTAGGGTAGAGGCACCTAAATATGCTAATATATTTGGACCAGTGCTAACAACTGTGGCTTACTGATTTGAAATCCCCTAAGGAAATTACATTTAAATTAAAATCTATTTGCATTAATAGCAAGGTCTGAAAACAGACATTAGGGACCACAGGCAAAATTAAGATTTAATTTAGAATTTTTTTCTTCTTAATCATTAAGAATACACCAGGAAGAAAAAATGTATTTACCTCCCCGTGGTACTGAGATAAATATAGACAATGAGATGGAAAAGAACAACTAGATCCACGTTCAAACCAACAAAGAATGAGAATTTTCCTCTGAATTTTTGACAAAGTTTTTTTTTTTTTTTATAAGAACATATTTTGTAACAGATTCAATCTCTTTAATAAAGAAGGACTGCTTACTTGCCCATTTTGTTCTATCAGTTTGCCAAATTATATTTTATTTTATTTTAAGGAGTTTGTTCAGTTTAACTAAGTTGTTAATTTTTTGAGATGGAATTATTTATATCTTGTTACTATATTTCAAAATGACTGCAGAGTCTGTAAGGACCCTCTGCCCTCTTGTCCCCAAACCCACCCCCACATTGTTATATTCTTATATTGGAATATTGACAATTTATGATGTTTTCTTTCAGCTTTTTTTTTTTTTTTAACTCTCATTCTAGCATGTTATTCATCTGATTAATGAAGCTAAGAACTAGCTTTTGGCTTAGTTGATTTTCTATATTGAACATTCCTTTCTATTTCATTGAAAAATGGTTATTGCCTTTCTCTACTTTGAGTTACTAAAATGTTTCTAGCCATGGAGATACCACCTTAGATAACTTTTTAAAAGGTACTCTTGCTTTTTAATTAAATACATTTTGCTTATAAATTTCTATTTTATCATTGTTTTAGTTACGTCAAATAAGTGTTGACATGTATTGTCATTGACATTCAGTTTAATTTTTTTCTGTTTTTAATTGTGGTTTCTCCTTTAAATCATAAATAATTCAGATGGTTATTGTGTTGATTCCATCTACTTAGAAACTGTTCTAGTTGTTTAATTCCATTGTGATCAGACAACACATTTTATATGACATCAATCATTCAAAATATCTTGATGATTTCTCTATGGCCTAGCATATAGTCAAATTTGCTAAATGTTCTACTTCTCCTTGAAATTATAACATTGTTTTATGATCTGCATGTTTGCATTTCCCCAAAAATTAATGTATTTAAATCCTAATCCCCAAGGTGATAGTGTTAGGAAGGGGAGCCTTTTCGGAGGTGATATGTCATAATGGTGGAGCCCTCTG
>NW_012104909.1:417884-419138 GCF_000951045.1 Mandrillus leucophaeus | reverse complement strand
ATCTCGGCTCACTGCAACCTCCACCTCCTGGGTTCAAGCAATTTTACTGCCTCAGCCTTCCAAGTAGCTAGGACCACAGGTGCGTGCCACCACACCTGACTAATTATTGTATTTTTAGTAGAGACGGGTTTCGCCATATTGGCCAGGCTGGTGGTGAATTCCTGACCTCGTGATCCGCCCGCCTCAACCCCACAAAGTGCTGGTATTACAGGCGTGAGGCACTGTGCCTGGCCTCTTATGACTATTTTTTTAACCTTCTGTTTGGTGTTTCTATATTCTCTCATATTCTGTCAGATAATCACTATTTTCTATTATGCCATACCCTCCATCTTTCTCTTTATTAATTTTCTTCTGTTGTAAGATACACATACATTAATATTTAGTAGTCACAAAGACTCTCTCCTTAACCATAATGCTGTCAGATTGCTCTAAACCCTCTTCTCAAATAGGCCTCAACCCAGCTCTGTAAGAACTGCAACTCTCAACACAGTTTAATCTGTCCCCCACACAAAGACATTTGAATAAACACTAGTATCATTTCTACCAGCAAAGGACTTTCACTTGGCTGATGACCTCAGTTCCCTTCAATACCAGTTTGAGAATGCTAAATGCTACCAAAAGAATTTTCTGTGTTCCCTAGTCACAACCTTCATATAAACCCTAACCTCCCTTTTCTTAGAGCATTTCAGAAACTTCAATGGTAAATCTTTTGTCTATTTGAGATGTTTATTCTACAACCAAGGGTCCTGGGAACCATCCCTCTAAAATGGTATCATCAGGAAAGATAGAGCCCTTGTCTTCCAGTCCCTGTAGAAGAGTAGAAGTATTACTTTGATAAGGGCCAGTTAGTAGACACAAATGGCCTAATCACTTTGGCCAAGTTCATTAGCTGCTTTTTGTAATTTTCTACGTCTCTAACTCTGCTTAAACTCACACTCAGTCTGCAGCCCTTTTCCCTCATTCTCCCTTTAAAATGGCCAATCACCTCTGCACAGATTGGAGTTGAGCTAATCTTTCCCTCTTACTGCAGCAGTTTGAATAAAATCTGTTTTCTCACTTTAATAAGTATCTGGCTTTGTTTGTTGTTTTAACACTAATTATTGCCACTCTTCCAAAGAGGTTTTAACAAGTTAAATTTCAACAGAGGTATAAGATGGTTCTGAGTTCTTTGTAGGTTCTGGATATTAGCCCTTTGTCAGATGAGTAGATTGCAAAAATTTTCTCCCATTCTGTAGGTTGCCTGTTCACTCTGAT
>NW_012104909.1:408367-413784 GCF_000951045.1 Mandrillus leucophaeus | reverse complement strand
CATGGCACAAGTATACATATGTAACAAACCTGCACGTTATGCACATGTACCCTACAACTTAAAGTATAATAATAATAATAAATAAATAAATAAATTTTAAAAACCTTAAAAAAAAAAAAAGAAAAAAAAGATGGTTCTGCTCATTCCACATTCTCACCCACACTTAGCAGCTTTTTCTTGGTATCTGTTTCCTTTTTGCTGTTCGTATTCATTCCAATAGATATATAGTTATCACACAGTTGTATAATTTCCATTGCCCAGGTCACTAATAAAATTATTCTTTCCTATGCTGTTTAGCCATGTGGATGTCCTCTTTTGTTAGTCTTTTTAACAAAAGACTATCATTTAAAATCTTAAATGGTAATTAAAAAATAGTTTGCCTTTTATTTATTGATTATTTATGTATCTTAGATTTTTGCCAGACTGATTTATACCACCATCTTCTTCTGCTCTACAGCTTACTTGGTCACCTCTTTAAAAATGTCTATTGATCAACAAATTTTATATAGTCCCATTAATCAATAATTTTATTTTAAAAAATTTGCACTTTCCATGTTACATTTAGGAGAAAATATTTGCTGCCTTTAAAATCATGAAGATTTTTTTTTCTATTATTTTCTCCAAAACCTTTGCTTTATATTTTACATTTCAACCTTCAAGACGCTTGAAATTATTTACTTTCAGGTATAATGTTTGTTAGAGGTTAACTTTCTATTACTTTTTCATAGGTGTATTCCATTTATACATCACTGTTCATTGAAAATACCATTTGTTCATCACTGTGCTACCATGTCAGCAGTGCCATAAGTCAGTTAATGCATGAATCTGATTTTGGATTCCTTTTTTTTCTTACATTTGTACTCAAACTGTACTCTTATTTACTCTTGTCCTATAATAAGTTGTAAATTCTTCTTCAGAGGTATTTAGCTACATGTGAATTCTTTTTACTTTCATTGACATCAGCTGGTCAAATTATGCATGTGTGTATGCACGTAAATATACAAAAACAGCAAGGATTCCATCTGGAATTCAGTACATCTATTGATTGATTTCAGGAGTAACTCCATGAATATGAAACATCATTGAAAATTGGGGCCACATTCTTCACCACATTGTTATAACTTAAACTTTAAATTGCCTGTGTAATATAACAAATGTTTGGATTTCTTTTTTTTTCTCTATTGATAGTTTGCCATTCTTAACCAAGAGCTTTCTTCTCAGGACAACAAATTGCATTTAAAAACTTGCATCAGGCCTGTTACCTTCCAATACCTGCCACTGAATTTTGCCCAGTCTCAACCACGTTAATACCTTGACTGATTCACACTAAACCACTTAAGAAAAAAAAAAAAAAAAAAAAAAAAGATGGGGGATCAGTATCCGGACACTCAAAAAAAAAAAAAAAAAAAAAAAGCAAAACTCATGAATATCTTTCCTTAATGCCCCTTTCTGAGACACTACTGAGATACTGTCAAAGTGAACTCATATTAGCTAAAGTAATTTGTATAGTCAACTCTGGTTGATCAACAGATTGTAGGTGTCTTGTGTGGAAGAGTCAGCAGACAACATGTGTTTTTCTTTTATGTTCACATAGTTTATCACATGTATTCCAATGTCTTTACATATGTTGATGCTACTATAAATTATTCCTCTTAAAAATATTAACACAATTTTTGCATGATTATAACATGGATAATCTACAGAAAGAAATAAAATGAGGGCATTATTAAAATTATTTTCCTTTAATATGCCTCTTTAATTTAAAAAGGCATTAAACTCTGTCTTGAAAACTGTTATTATGTGCGTATGGGACATTATGGAATGAAATTATAGTTTAAAAAATCTGGCAGCATCTTTTTGACATGTCTCATGTTATTATCCTCCTCATTAAGGAATCTCGAACTTCCCTTTAGATTGAGCTTTCAGCTAGTTTTAAAATTCATCTAGAAGAAAGTCAACAAGTTGTTTGTGATTATATATTATATTCAAATTTAGATAAGTTTAATGAGCTAATTAGTGAATTAATTATTACGTGTTCTCTTGACTATTTTTAAAAAATTTACATGACTGAATTCTGAATGTCACATATTGAGCTTATTGGTCAAGTTTTCCAGAATTAAATCAAACAGTTGTTTAAAATCATTTAGAATGCAATAGTACTTACGATGTTTTGCCTAGGCATCTAAGTACATTGTTTTTTAATCTTGGCTACTTATATTAGTTACTAATTTAATTCTTGTAGGTGAATAGTGCTAATATCCACTTCATTTCTAATTCATTGAACTAACATTATACAGTAATAGTTCATCCTGATTACCTTTTAATATTTATATTTTAAAATATAATCTCTATATTTTAACTATTTTTAGTTTTATACTGTACACTTCTTGATTTCTAATGACACGCTCGAGACAATTCACACTGACCCTCACCAGCCTGCAAGAGACAATTGTGCAAATCTCACCTTAACTCTGAGTTCAGTGCACTCACTTCCTCACTCTGATAGTTTTTATTTACACCAAGGAGATCTACAAACACTATTAAGTAGGGCCTTTTAAATTGTTCTTTAACTGGTTTAAAATTCCTATCCGTAATACTCGTTGGCAACACTATGTTAAGAGTATTGTTTGATAGCAACATAAATATTTAAAATTCTCATACATACATATAAACACACACATATGCAAACATAAAATGTTATGATCCTTTTCTTATTCAGGTACTCACTTGGTTAGAAAATAGAAACAAGTAATTGGATAAAATTATAGTTATTGAATTTATGTGTGGAATACAAATTTTGTGTTTAATTTAAACAAAATATTGTTTGGCAACGTGACTCTTTTTTCAAAATTTGTTGAGAGAGTCGATATGTTTCAGGTCTTCTGATCTTGCAGATAATTGTTGCCAGCCAGGGTCTTTAAATCATTCTTCAGAAAAACTCATTGTCTTTGGAGCTACTGAACCTCTCATCAAGTTTTTAAATAACTGTAAATACCAAATTTCAAAGTCACAACAACAACAAAATGAATCATCTCTAAGCTTTCATTAAAAAAAAAAAAGAAAGAAAGAAACAATTAACTGGAAATTTGAAAAGCCAACTTCTGGGTTTGTTTTTTCATAATATAACAAATGTTTGGATTTCTTTTTTTTTCTCTATTGATAGTTTGCCATTCTTAACCAAGAGCTTTCTTCTCAGGACAACAAATTGCATTTAAAAACTTGCATCAGGCCTGTTACCTTCCAATACCTGCCACTGAATTTTGCCCAGTCTCAACCACGTTAATACCTTGACTGATTCACACTAAACCACTTAAGAAAAAAAAAAAAAAAAAAAAGCAAAACTCATGAATATCTTTCCTTAATGCCCCTTTCTGAGACACTACTGAGATACTGTCAAAGTGAACTCATATTAGCTAAAGTAATTTGTATAGTCAACTCTGGTTGATCAACAGATTGTAGGTGTCTTGTGTGGAAGAGTCAGCAGACAACATGTGTTTTTCTTTTATGTTCACATAGTTTATCACATGTATTCCAATGTCTTTACATATGTTGATGCTACTATAAATTATTCCTCTTAAAAATATTAACACAATTTTTGCATGATTATAACATGGATAATCTACAGAAAGAAATAAAATGAGGGCATTATTAAAATTATTTTCCTTTAATATGCCTCTTTAATTTAAAAAGGCATTAAACTCTGTCTTGAAAACTGTTATTATGTGCGTATGGGACATTATGGAATGAAATTATAGTTTAAAAAATCTGGCAGCATCTTTTTGACATGTCTCATGTTATTATCCTCCTCATTAAGGAATCTCGAACTTCCCTTTAGATTGAGCTTTCAGCTAGTTTTAAAATTCATCTAGAAGAAAGTCAACAAGTTGTTTGTGATTATATATTATATTCAAATTTAGATAAGTTTAATGAGCTAATTAGTGAATTATTACATGTTCTCTTGACTATTTTTAAAAAATTTACATGACTGAATTCTGAATGTCACATATGGAGCTTATTGGTCAAGTTTTCCAGAATTAAATCAAACAGTTGTTTAAAATCATTTAGAATGCAATAGTACTTACGATGTTTTGCCTAGGCATCTAAGTACATTGTTTTTTAATCTTGGCTACTTATATTAGTTACTAATTTAATTCTTGTAGGTGAATAGTGCTAATATCCACTTCATTTCTAATTCATTGAACTAACATTATACAGTAATAGTTCATCCTGATTACCTTTTAATATTTATATTTTAAAATATAATCTCTATATTTTAACTATTTTTAGTTTTATACTGTACACTTCTTGATTTCTAATGACACGCTCGAGACAATTCACACTGACCCTCACCAGCCTGCAAGAGACAATTGTGCAAATCTCACCTTAACTCTGAGTTCAGTGCACTCACTTCCTCACTCTGATAGTTTTTATTTACACCAAGGAGATCTACAAACACTATTAAGTAGGGCCTTTTAAATTGTTCTTTAACTGGTTTAAAATTCCTATCCGTAATACTCGTTGGCAACACTATGTTAAGAGTATTGTTTGATAGCAACATAAATATTTAAAATTCTCATACATACATATAAACACACACATATGCAAACATAAAATGTTATGATCCTTTTCTTATTCAGGTACTCACTTGGTTAGAAAATAGAAACAAGTAATTGGATAAAATTATAGTTATTGAATTTATGTGTGGAATACAAATTTTGTGTTTAATTTAAACAAAATATTGTTTGGCAACGTGACTCTTTTTTCAAAATTTGTTGAGAGAGTCGATATGTTTCAGGTCTTCTGATCTTGCAGATAATTGTTGCCAGCCAGGGTCTTTAAATCATTCTTCAGAAAAACTCATTGTCTTTGGAGCTACTGAACCTCTCATCAAGTTTTTAAATAACTGTAAATACCAAATTTCAAAGTCACAACAACAACAAAATGAATCATCTCTAAGCTTTCATTAAAAAAAAAAAAGAAAGAAAGAAACAATTAACTGGAAATTTGAAAAGCCAACTTCTGGGTTTGTTTTTTCATGATTCTATCAGAACACCTTAAAGTAAAACTGTTCAAAGTAATCACAAGTATTTGCATAAATACAGCACAAGGCACCATATCTATTTGATTGCTTTATACTTTGATTAGTTTGGGTATGCATCGGATAATGGGAAGCCCACTCCATTAAGCTAAGCTTTGCACAGAATTAAAAATCTGATTTATGTGAAATTTGAAGACAAGTTTCTAAGCATCAACTTAAATTCTCATTGCTGGTCGGGTGCAGTGGCTCAAACCTGTAATCCCAGCACTTTGGGAGGCCCAGGCAGGTGGATCACGAGGTCAGGAGTTCAAGACCATCCTGGCTAACATAGTGAAACCCCGTCTCTACTAAAAATACAAAAATTAGTCCGGCATGGTGG
>NW_012104909.1:400254-407232 GCF_000951045.1 Mandrillus leucophaeus | reverse complement strand
TAATGTTAAACAAGGAGTTATTTTTGCATTAGAATTTTGTGGGCATCTTAAAATTTGTCAGAGATTTCTCTTTGACTTTGAAATATTTGTCATCATCACAAAATCAGATTGGAGAAGAATGGGACATTGGCCCAAATTTAATTAATACTACTTTAGAAACTTTCCTAGAATAGATACTTTTATGCTATAGTTAACTTTTAAATAAAGAATTACAAAACTATCAGAGAATGAAAAACTATTCTCCTGTAAGAACTATAAGTAGCCTCTATTTGTAATATATTAAGTCAAATATAGATAAAATTAGACTGATTTTTGACATAGGGAAATCAAGGTGAACTGATGGCAAGATGTGAATCAAACACTCAAATATATTCCTTCTTTGAAAATAGAGTGCTTTGTATGTGTTATTAAATGGATGTTAGAGAGGAAGTAATTAATTGACCTATTTAAGGAAAAGTAAAGGAAAATCATTAGGCCCTTGATAAGATTAAAAGAAAAGGAGGAGGGACACTTAGGTTAGTTAGATATTGGTTGATTGTGAAAAATTTAAGAAGCATAATTTTCTTTTGTTTGAACAACTAAAAACAGATTTTATTTAATGTGGAGAAACTACTAATCCTGCACAACAAAAAAATGACTTAAATTAACTGCATAAAGATATAAATTAATCAGAACTTTTCTGGAGGTATACCAGGTGAACACTATAAATAATTGAATGATAGTGTTTTTTGAGACTGTACAAGAGTACAAGTCTTATGTTGTGCTTCACATATGCAGCACAAATTTTACTGCCATCTAAAATTTATAACTTCTCTATTGAAGTATGTAAAGACAAGTGTTAATCCAAAGTAGTTATCAATTATCAAATAACTATTACTGATCAGATAAGCTTGTGATTAAATAATAATATTAGAATACCTGATTCTACAAATCACTTTCACATTTTTCCTTTTGGTTTTCTTATAGGTCATAGTATAAAATAAAAATGGTTATGCACATACAAACACACACACGCAATTTAATAATATCCAAAAACTCAAAAGAAACCGAATGGAATAAAAGATAACTATGTTAAGATACCTGGAATAACAGCTAACATGCTAAACAATTACAGTGAATAGGTTTCTTTCTCTAAATACTATTAATAATATTAATATTATGAAGACATCATTCCATCATTTAAGTATGTCATAACTTTGTTGATTTTGTAATTAAAACAAGCTATTTTTTAGAACAGTGGTAGATTTATAGAAAAAATTGGGCTGATAATACAGTTACTATATGGACTCCCACACTGTTTCCTCTGTTATTACCATCTTAAGTTAGTATGTTACATTTGTATTTCTCACCATTAATGGACCAATGCTGATAACTTATAATTAACTAAAATTAGTCATTTATCCAGATTTTCTTAGTTTTTACCTTAGGTCCTTCTACTGCCCCAGGATCTTATCCAGGATACTACATTATACTAATTTCCATGATTCCATCAGCTCCTCTTGGCTGTGACAGTTTCTTAGACTTTTCTGGTTTGATTACCTTGACATATTTAGGAATACCAGTCAAGTATATTGCAATACGCCTCTTTATTAGAATATGTATAATATTCTACTCATCATTAGAATAGAGATATGGGTTTGTGGGAGGAATATCACATATGTGTCAAATTTATCACATTATATCAAGAGTACGTGTTATCAACATGATTTATGACTGTTGACGTTGAACTTGGTTATTTTTCAGGTTTCTCCGCTGTGGAGTTCTCTTCTCCTTTTTCGCCACTCTTTCTATAATGATCTCTTTGGAAAAAAGTCACTATGTGCACCTATACTTAAAAATGGGGAGTTATGCTACTGGCTCTTTAGGGTGGAGTATCTACATATTTTATTTGTAATTCTTCTGCACTGAAGATTATCAGTTGCCAGGCACTCTTTTATACTATGATAATACTTGGTTTAGGTCTGTGTGTATTTTCATTGTTTTGCTTTTAAAGTTATCTAGGGGCTTGACCCAGTATTTTCATTTCAGACGTTAAAATGTCATGAAGCTGATATGGGACACATAGCAAAACTGAACCTCAAGAACATAAAAAACAAATTGAGGTAATTGTATGAGACCATCTTTAGTGTCCTTTCTAGTGCTTGTATTCTATGAGTTTCATCAGTCTATGAATCCTTCAATATCAGCATGCGCTGAAGAGTGTAAGCCTATGATTAGAATATTTGCATAATTTGTCAATGGCTTCAACTATTCCCTAAATATATCTTTCAGTTTATTCCGCATATATCACACGTTAAATTTTTTATAAAGCACAATTTTGATCATTTCATTAATCTGTTTAAAAAAACCCAGTGACCTAGCATTCCACATAAAATATCTAACAAATATGCAAGCGGCAGGGTGCAGTGGCTCACGCCTGTAATCCCAGCACTTTGGGAGGCCAAGGCGGGTGGGTCACCTGAGATTAGGAGTTTGAGACTGGCCTGGCCAACATGATGAAACCCCATCTCTACTAAAAATATAAAAATGAGCCAGGCATGGTGGCGGGCGTCTGTAACCCCAGGTACTTGGGAGGCTTAGGTGAGAGAATCGCTTGGACCTTGAAGATGGAGGCTGCAGTGAGCTGAGATCTTGCCACTGCACTCCAACCTGGGTGGCAAAGTGAGACTCCACCACACACACACACACACACACGTCTAAGCAATAATCAGTATAACAATAGTCTTGTACTAACAAACACACATTGTAACATACACACATGATTAATTTGCAGCACTAATACAAATCTTATTATTTTACAACATTTTATGAATCTTATTTTTCCTACCATATTCAAAACTTCTTGAGGATAGGGTACTTGTGTTATGCAATTTTGTACCCAATGCAGCTCTTAGTTTGGTTACTTGTAATGTATTTAGTAGAGGTGCAATAAATTATTTTTTCTATTATGTGCTATATATCAGTTTCAGAGAATTTAAGAAGTATAGATCCTACTTTAAAATAATATACAATATATTATAACTTAGTATTGGAGTAAGAGAAGTATACCTATATATTATTAAATATATTATTATGTGATAAGTTTTATGAAAAAGGCATGAAAACTACATGATACAAGTGAATGTCAAAGAAGCTGATAATCTGGATTAGAAAGAGTCATATAAAGTCTTCCTAGCTTAGGAGAAGCTTAACTTTTACGATAAAATAAATGAAGCGGAATCAATTAAAATGAAGCATCAGCAGAAGGAACGTATTTATGGAAGAGTTGGTTGGGTCAAGAGGAGGAAAGTAGAGAGATAAACAAGACCAGATACTAGAAGACCTTGTAGGTGATGTGATATCCAACATTATCTTAAATATTATAGCAACTCACTAAATTATTTCTAAGCAGGGTAGTTACTCTAGAGAATTTTGAATTTTAAAATCTTGACTTTTAAAGAGGTGTCAAAAATAATTGTTGACTGGTGACTGAAAGTGGTAGCTAAGAACAACAGGAAAAAGCTTATTAATTTAGCTGAGGAAGTATTAGTGTCCCTCAAGCTAGTCTGTGATTGTGTTAATAGAATTCCCTGGCCTTGTGACTTCAAAATTTCTTACATTTAAGCCAGTGAAGTATACTCTCCTCGGTAATTGATATTGAGGTTGGTCATAGGACTTGCTTTGGTCAAGGAAATGTAAGAAAGGCAACAATGTGCTAGTTTATTCTCAGTAACTGAAGTGATATCACAGATTTTCACTTGCCTTCATGAGGTTCTTCCATCCACCATAAGAAGATCATGTGCCAGGACGATCCTCAATCTAGACTGAAGAATATGTTAAAGAGACCTGAATCCAACCAGCACTGTGGAATCAAATCCTACAGATCCCAGTTAAGAAGACAAGAAATACATCATCTAAAGGTCTTTCAGTGAGAAATATATGTTTGTATGTGTGTGTTTAAAATACTTGCAGCTTTTTCTAGATTCACGGGATGCATGTGCAGGTTTCTTACATGGCTATATTGCAAGATGCTGAGGTTTGGAGTATGGATCCTGTCACCCAGGTCGTGAGCATATTATTTGATATGTATTAGGATGCTGCAAAAGTAATTGCAGTAAAAACCGCAATTACTTTTGCAGCAACCTAATAGTTTTTAACCCACACCTCTCTACCTACCTCCCTACTGTAGTAGTCCCCAGTATCTAGTTTCTCCCTTTTTATGTCCATGGGCACCCAATATTTAGCTCCCACTTGTAAGTGAGAACATACAGCACTTTTTGTTGTTGTTGTTCCTGCATTAATTCACTTAGTATAATGGCATCCAGCTGCATTCATGTTGCTTCAGAGGACGTTATTTTCTTCTTTTCTATGGCTGTGTAGTGTTTCATTGCGTATATGTACGTTTTCTCTATCCAATACAGCATCGGTGAGCACCTAGGTTGATTTCATGGCTTACCTATTTTGAACAGTGCTGCAATGAACATACAAATGTGACTGTCCTTTGGTAAAACAATTTTATTTTCCTTAAATATGTACCCAATAATGTGATTCCTGGGTCAAATGGTGGTTCTAAGTTATTTAAGAAATCTTCAAATAGCTTTTAATATTGGCTGAACTAATTTATATTCACACTAGCAGTATGTAAGTGTTCCTTTTTCTCTCACCAGTCTCACCAGTATTTGTTATTTTTTGGCATTTTAATTATAGCCATTCTGCCTGGTGTGAGATGGTGTCTCTTTGTGGTTTTTATTTGCACTTCTTTGGTAATCAGTGATGGTGAGAAATTTTTTGTATGTTTCTTGGCCACTTGTATGCATTCTATTGAGAATTGTCTGTTCATGTCATTTGCTCACTTTTTAATCAGGTTATTTGCTTTTGCTAGTTTATTTGCTTAAGTTCTTATAAATTTTGGATATTAGACCTTTGTCAAATGCATTTTTCATTTTTTCCCATTCTGTAGGCTGTGTGCATACTCTGTTGATAGTTTCTTTTGTTGTGTATATGCTCTTTAGTGTCTTACTTGCCAATTTTTGGTGTTGTAGCAATTGCTTTTGAAGACTTAGTCAAAAATTTTTTGCCAAGGCCAATTTCAAGAAGGATATTTCCTAGGTTTTCCAGTAGAATTTGTGTAGATTTTACATTTAAATCCTTAACCCAACTTGAGTTATTTTTTGTATGTGATGGAAAATAGGGGTTCAGTTTCATTTTCTGTATATGTCTAGCCAGTTTTCTCGGCACCATATATTGATTAGGGAGTTCTTTTCCCATTGCTTCTTTTTATCGACTTTGTCAAAGTTAATATGATTGTAGGTATGCAGCTTTATTTCTTGGTTCTTGGTTCTTGGTTCTATATTGGTTCTATATTCTGTTCCATTGGTGTATATGTCTGTTTTTGTAGTACTATGCTGTTTTGGTTACTGTAGCCTTGTAGTATAGTTTGAAGTCAGATAATGTGATGCATTTGGCTTTGTTCTTTTTGCTTAGGATTGCTTTGGTTATTCAGGTTGATTTTTGGTTTCATGCAAATTTAGAATAGACTTTTCTAATTCTGTGAAAAATGACATTGATAGTTTGATAGGAATTACATTGAATCTGTAAATTGTTTTGGGCAGTATGGCTATATTAATGATTTTGATTCTTCCAATCCATGGGCATGGAATGTTTTTCCATTTGTGTCATCTCTGATTTTTTTCAGCAATGTATTGTAGTTCTCTTTGTAGAGTTCTTTTACATCCTTGGTTAGCTGTACTTCTATGCATTTCATGTGTTTGTATGTGGCTATTTTAAATAACATTGTGTTCTTGATTTGATTCTCATGTTGAATGTTATTGGTGTATAGAAATGTTGCTGATTTTTATACACCGATCTTGTATCCTGGAACTTTACTGAAGTTGTTTATCAATTTTAGGAGTTTTTGGTGAAGTCTTTAAATTTTCTAGTTATTTAGAAGCATATCAGAGAAGACAGAGGTTTTGACTTTATTTTCTATGTGAATGCCTTTCATTTCTTTCTCTTGACTGATTTCTCTGGCAAGGGTTTTTAGTGCTGTGTTGAAATGGAGTGATGAGAGCGGGCATACTTGTCTTGTTCCAGTTCTCAAGGAAAATAGTTGTAGCTTTTGCCTACTCAGTACCATGTTGGTTGTGGGTTTGTCACAGATGGCCCTCATTATTTTGAGATATGTTCTTTCAATGCCTAATCTGTTTAGGGTTTATCATCATGAGGGAATATGGGATTTTACAGAAATGCTTTTCAGCACCTATGGAAGTGGTCATGTGGTTTTGTTTTTAATTCTGTTTATGTGTGAAATCACATTTGCATATATTGAACTAGCCTTGCATCCCAGGAAAAAAGCTTACTTGATTGTGGTGTATTATTTTTTTGATATGCCTCTGGATTCAGTTTGCTAGTATTTTGTTGAGGATTTTTGCATCCGTTTTTATCAGGACTATTGACCTGATTTTTTTTTTTTTTAATGTTGTTTCTTTGCTGGCTTTTGGTATAAGGATGATGCTGCCTTCATAGAATGAGTTAGGGAGGAGCACCTCCTCCATTTTTTGGAATAGTTTCAACATGATTAGTTTCAGTTCTTTTGTATATGTCTAGTAGAATTTAGCTGGGAATCTCTGGTTCAGGACTTTTTTTGGTTGGTAGGTTTTGTTATTATTTATTCAATTTCAGAACTTGTCATATGTCTGTTCGGGTTTTCATTCTCTTCCTATTTCAATTTTGGAAGGCTTTGTGTTTCCAAAAATTTAGATACTTCCTCTAAAGTTTATAATCTGTGTGCATGGAGGTGTTCATAATAGTCTTTAACATCTTTTGTACTTCTGTGGCACCTGTTGTAATGTTATCCTTGTCATTTCTTATTTGGATTTTCTTTTTTTTTTTTTTTCTTTGCTAATCTAGCTAGTGGTCTATAAATCTTGTTTATGGTTCCAAAAATCCAACTCTTAAATGGCATAGTTTTGTTTGTTTTTATTTTTTATTTTGTATTTT
>NW_012104909.1:396451-398914 GCF_000951045.1 Mandrillus leucophaeus | reverse complement strand
TTTCCCTTCAAAATAAATTCTGAATCACTGCCATGATGCAGAGATGTTGTGGTATCTATATAAATAATACTGACTATAAGGAAAATACCAAGTGCAGTTATATTATAATTAACCTATGCTCAATACCTACTAGAGAGGAGATATTGAAAAATATTTGATACCTTCATGAATAAGTGATTAACATTTGTGTGAAAGGGAGGATTAAAAAGATGAGCTTAAGATTACATATAATAAATTGAAAAATTAATATTTATATTTATAGTATTGATTTGGAATTTTTTGAAATGAAATGCAGATAATCATATATTTACGTGAATATATGCACAAATATGTTTAATTTTTCAAACACTAATTTATTGCATGTAATATGTAAAATAAATTTTAAAATTTTAAAAATGAAATTTTAATTGAAATATTTGTGCAAAACATGTTGCACAGAGAAGATTATAAATTACAAAAATTACGACTAAGATAATGTGATGCAACAAATTATGTTTAATTTAACTTGTTATCTTACCATTGAATGGTCATTTAAAAGGGTCTTAACAAGGTACTTTTGCAAAATATCATTCATAGTTAATTGCAATTTATAAGCAAATCTTCTTCAAATAATCCCTAAACCATAACTTGCTTGAAGTTTTAAAGTAAACTCTGATTATCTGTTCATGTGTGTGTGTGACTATATGAATCATACAGTCAAAAATATTATAAAGGAGCATAATTCAAACCCAAAGAACCACTTTTAATGTCTTACCACTAAAACTAAAAAATTGTTTAGGAAAAGTATTCACTTTCATATATGTATTAAGCACCAACTATTAAAGCAGAGAAGGTCTAAAAACACCAGGGATATAAAGGCTCCTATGTTCAAATAATTCACATTATTTAGGAAGGAGTAAGAGGCAAAATTAAATAAATAATGTATAAGTGATGCTAAAATATGCAAACTCAAACATTTACTGGAGATTAGATGAGATATAGTTTGGCTAACTTAAGTATGCTTTTGTTGTTATTTGATTTGTTTGTTTTTTTCCCTTGGTGCAAGATCTCTGGGTATCTTTCTACAGTGGGGTAATGCCCTCAATAAAAGTATAAGAGAGAACAGAAATGAAGATGAATTTTTAAAGTCGTCACAAATTTGTTTGTGAATTTGAACAATCATTTAATATAGAGACAAATTATCAGAATAGATAAATACAAATAAAATATTCTGTAATAGATATCTTGATCTTCTTAACCATGTTTGTAACTAATTCACACAAACTACTTTGGCATATAAAGCGTATAATAGAGTCATCTCTTATATAATCATTCCCAATGCACACAGATACTTATATCCAAATTATCAGCAATTTGATTGTAATTTAAATCAATCATAAGCAATCAGTTAGAATGTAATAATAAATAGTTGTAACTAGAGTCTGTTCATTAAATTGAAAAATACTAGTGTGATTCGTAAGTGTGTGTTTGTGTAACCATGTATATAACTATTATAATTATCAATGTGGAAAGCATTTTTTTAATGGTTAGTCAATTCAAAGAGAAAATTTTAGTATAGTATACTGTAGTTAAGTAGTGAAATTTATATAGAATTATCAGATATTTTACATAGTGAAAGTATTGCATACAGAAGCTCTTAATAGCATTTGTATCATTTGAACAATTATTGAAGGATGTAATTTGTTGTAAATACATTCAAAATTATCATGGAGCATCATGTTTAGGTAAAATCTGACATATATCTTCTAAATTTTTAGCAGAGGGAGCCAAGATGGCTGAGAAGACACAGCCCAGAAGAACATCTCTCACCAGTGGACTGGGATACTGAGAAAACTGGCACTCTCATAGTAGATATGCAGAGGGAAGGCATTGAGAATAGAGGGAGGGAGGTTGCAAACAATGGACTGAAAGAAGCCAGGAACACTGTGAGGGGCTGCCCAGCATAGGCACCCACTCCTGGCCACCAGTGACTCTTAGGGAAGGAGTGAATTGAACAGATGGGAGTGATCCACTTTTGCTATGGACCTCCAGACTCTTAGGTGCAAAAGACCCCATGACCTCCACAGACTTGAGCTGGCAGGAAGAGCTGCTTAGAAAGGTAGCACAGGCAGAATTACAGCCTATACATAGCCCAGAGGGTTTAGCACAGGAATGGCTGCAGTAGAGTGTGGCAACAGACACCCATTCCCCAAGGTTCTCCAAGCTCCTCTAGGTGACTTTAGCCTTTTGAGGGTTGTTGGACTTGGACAATCAGGGCCCTCTGGCCTATGGGACAAGGCCAGTAAAATTTGAGAGCACCCCCCTTTGTCTGCTGCCCCAGCCTGGCCATGCCTATTTCATTGTAGCCTTGGATGAACAACCAAGGTACATCCTGGGGTGTCTTCATCGTAGTTCTATTGTTGCAGATGACACCTAACCATTGGAGAGCTGCAGCAGAGCATCCACCTTTGATGTGATCAGCAC
>NW_012104909.1:390726-393971 GCF_000951045.1 Mandrillus leucophaeus | reverse complement strand
TTTTTTAATGGTTAGTCAATTCAAAGAGAAAATTTTAGTATAGTATACTGTAGTTAAGTAGTGAAATTTATATAGAATTATCAGATATTTTACATAGTGAAAGTATTGCATACAGAAGCTCTTAATAGCATTTGTATCATTTGAACAATTATTGAAGGATGTAATTTGTTGTAAATACATTCAAAATTATCATGGAGCATCATGTTTAGGTAAAATCTGACATATATCTTCTAAATTTTTAGCAGAGGGAGCCAAGATGGCTGAGAAGACACAGCCCAGAAGAACATCTCTCACCAGTGGACTGGGATACTGAGAAAACTGGCACTCTCATAGTAGATATGCAGAGGGAAGGCATTGAGAATAGAGGGAGGGAGGTTGCAAACAATGGACTGAAAGAAGCCAGGAACACTGTGAGGGGCTGCCCAGCATAGGCACCCACTCCTGGCCACCAGTGACTCTTAGGGAAGGAGTGAATTGAACAGATGGGAGTGATCCACTTTTGCTATGGACCTCCAGACTCTTAGCTGCAAAAGACCCCATGACCTCCACAGACTTGAGCTGGCAGGAAGAGCTGCTTAGAAAGGTAGCACAGGCAGAATTACAGCCTATACATAGCCCAGAGGGTTTAGCACAGGAATGGCTGCAGTAGAGTGTGGCAACAGACACCCATTCCCCAAGGTTCCCCAAGCTCCTCTAGGTGACTTTAGCCTTTTGAGGGTTGTTGGACTTGGACAATCAGGGCCCTCTGGCCTATGGGACAAGGCCAGTAAAATTTGAGAGCACCCCCCTTTGTCTGCTGCCCCAGCCTGGCCATGCCTATTTCATTGTAGCCTTGGATGAACAACCAAGGTACATCCTGGGGTGTCTTCATCGTAGTTCTATTGTTGCAGATGACACCTAACCATTGGAGAGCTGCAGCAGAGCATCCACCTTTGATGTGATCAGCACGTCACAGCCTTCTCCCACTGTAGCCTCCCCCTTCCACTTGGCCGACACATACTCACCCATGAATATTTCTAACAACCACTTTGACAGTACACGCATGTGGGTAATTTTGTCTATCCTCTGATAATGGCACATATGTGTGTGTACACCCCACCGTTTTGTCAAATCCACCAGTGTGCCATGCCACTAATATGTGGGCATGTCATCCCTGCTGTGGCACAAGTGGTGTTCACAGATGTCAGAATCCCTCTTGCTGGTGTCCCACCCCTGTCATGCTGCTGCCACTTCTGGAACAAGTGCATGCATGGATACCAGCACACTCGTCCCTGCTGGTGCCCTGCCCCGACTGCACCACCACACGAGTGTGTGGAGAGATGCTGGTGCCTCCACTGCCACCTCACACCTGCTGGTGCCCAACCACACCATTGCTGCCAGCCTGAACGTATGCAAAACCACCTCTGACCTACTCCTGTTGTTGTTGCACCCCAGCTGATGCATGTGGAACCTGCTACCTACTGTGGCTGCTGGCACATGTGAGTGAGCACAAATCCCATTGCCATGACCTAAATGAAGTGCTTTGGCTGGCATCCTTCATTGTATTTTTGGGGCCAGCAGACCAGGAACACCTTGGCTCCTTCATCGCAGCACGTTCTAACTTCAAGAGGTGAAAGAACAAAGCTGGGAGACCAGTACCAGCTCTCCAGAGTTACAGCACACAGCCCAGAAGAGCTAAACTGAGGCTTGGCCCCCTGAAATCTTCCAGAATTGAATCCAATGAACTTAATCTAATGTATACCACAATAAAACACCTAAGGACCTCAAAGAAGATCAGAGTAATAAAACCCTTCCAAATGACACCAACTTCAAAGATTAAATAAACATCAGTCCACACAGATGGGAAAAAAAAAAAAAATAGCACAAGGACTCTTGCAACTCAAAAGCCAGAGTATCTTCTTACCTTCTAACAAGCACACTGATTCTCCAGCAATGGTTTTTAACAAACCTGAAATGGCTTAAATTACAGACATAAAATTCAGAATCTGGATAAAATTATCAAGATTCAGGAGAAAGTTGAAACCCAATCCAAGGAAATTAAGAACTACAATAAAACAACACAGAACCTGAAATTTGAACTGATAGAGCTGAAAAGCACACTACAATAATTTCATAATACAATTGCAAGTATTAACTGCAGAATAGACCAAATGAGGCAAGAATCTCAGAGCTCAAAGACTGATTGTCTAAATTAACTCAGTCAGACAAAAACTAAGAACAAATAGCAATAAGGAACAAAACCTCCAAGAAATATGACATTATTTAAGGAGACCAAATCTGTGACTCATTGACATCCTTGAAAGAGGGGGAGAGAAACCAAGCAACTTGAAAAGCATTTGAGGATACCATCCATGAAAATTTCCCCAACCTTACTAGAAAGGCCAACATTTAATTTCAGGAAGTACAGAGAACTCCTGTTAGACACTATGGAAAATGTCGATCCCCAAGACACATAATCATCAGATTCTCCAAGGTTAACATGAACAAAAATATATTAAAGGCAGCTAGAGAGAAGTGGTAGGTCACCTAGAAAGGGTACCTAATCAGGCTAACAGGAGACCTTCCATCAGACATCCTGCAAGCCAGAAGAGATTGGGGGACTATATACAGCATTCTTTAAAAAAAAAAAAAAAAAAAAAAGAAACTCCAACCAAGAACTTCATATCCAGTCAAACTAAACTTCATAAGCAAAGGGGAAATAAGACCCTTTTTAGAGAAGTAAATGCTAAGGGCATTTGTCACCACCAGACCTGTCATATAAGAGATCCTTAAATGAGTGCTAAATATGGAAACAAAAGACTATTACTGGACACCACAAAAACACACTTAAGCATATAGGCCAGTGACACTATAAAGCACCTACACAATCCAACCTGCATAATAAACAGTTAACAACATGATAACAGGATCAAATCTGAACATATCAATAGTAACTTCAAATGTAAACAGGCTAAATGTCCCAAATTAAAAAGGTACAGAGTGGCAAGTTAGATAAAGAAGCAAGACTCAGCAGCATGTTGTCTACAGGAGACCCATCTCATATGTAATGAAACTCATAGGCTGAAAGTAAAGTGATATAGAAAAATTTACCAGTAAATGGAAAATCAAAGAAAAGCAGAGATTATTATTCCAATTTCAGACAATATAGAGTTCAACTCAACAATGATCGAAAACAGACAAACAAGGGAATTACATAATGATAGCAAGTTCAATTAAATAAGACCTAACTATCCTAAATATATGTT
>NW_012104909.1:373768-389006 GCF_000951045.1 Mandrillus leucophaeus | reverse complement strand
CTTGGCCCCCTGAAATCTTCCAGAATTGAATCCAATGAACTTAATCTAATGTATACCACAATAAAACACCTAAGGACCTCAAAGAAGATCAGAGTAATAAAACCCTTCCAAATGACACCAACTTCAAAGATTAAATAAACATCAGTCCACACAGATGGGAAAAAAAAAAAAAATAGCACAAGGACTCTTGCAACTCAAAAGCCAGAGTATCTTCTTACCTTCTAACAAGCACACTGATTCTCCAGCAATGGTTTTTAACAAACCTGAAATGGCTTAAATTACAGACATAAAATTCAGAATCTGGATAAAATTATCAAGATTCAGGAGAAAGTTGAAACCCAATCCAAGGAAATTAAGAACTACAATAAAACAACACAGAACCTGAAATTTGAACTGATAGAGCTGAAAAGCACACTACAATAATTTCATAATACAATTGCAAGTATTAACTGCAGAATAGACCAAATGAGGCAAGAATCTCAGAGCTCAAAGACTGATTGTCTAAATTAACTCAGTCAGACAAAAACTAAGAACAAATAGCAATAAGGAACAAAACCTCCAAGAAATATGACATTATTTAAGGAGACCAAATCTGTGACTCATTGACATCCTTGAAAGAGGGGGAGAGAAACCAAGCAACTTGAAAAGCATTTGAGGATACCATCCATGAAAATTTCCCCAACCTTACTAGAAAGGCCAACATTTAATTTCAGGAAGTACAGAGAACTCCTGTTAGACACTATGGAAAATGTCGATCCCCAAGACACATAATCATCAGATTCTCCAAGGTTAACATGAACAAAAATATATTAAAGGCAGCTAGAGAGAAGTGGTAGGTCACCTAGAAAGGGTACCTAATCAGGCTAACAGGAGACCTTCCATCAGACATCCTGCAAGCCAGAAGAGATTGGGGGACTATATACAGCATTCTTTAAAAAAAAAAAAAAAAAAAAAAGAAACTCCAACCAAGAACTTCATATCCAGTCAAACTAAACTTCATAAGCAAAGGGGAAATAAGACCCTTTTTAGAGAAGTAAATGCTAAGGGCATTTGTCACCACCAGACCTGTCATATAAGAGATCCTTAAATGAGTGCTAAATATGGAAACAAAAGACTATTACTGGACACCACAAAAACACACTTAAGCATATAGGCCAGTGACACTATAAAGCACCTACACAATCCAACCTGCATAATAAACAGTTAACAACATGATAACAGGATCAAATCTGAACATATCAATAGTAACTTCAAATGTAAACAGGCTAAATGTCCCAAATTAAAAAGGTACAGAGTGGCAAGTTAGATAAAGAAGCAAGACTCAGCAGCATGTTGTCTACAGGAGACCCATCTCATATGTAATGAAACTCATAGGCTGAAAGTAAAGTGATATAGAAAAATTTACCAGTAAATGGAAAATCAAAGAAAAGCAGAGATTATTATTCCAATTTCAGACAATATAGAGTTCAACTCAACAATGATCGAAAACAGACAAACAAGGGAATTACATAATGATAGCAAGTTCAATTAAATAAGACCTAACTATCCTAAATATATGTTTGCCCAATACTGGAACACCCAGATAAATAAAACAAGTTCTTAGAGATCTATGAAGAGACTTAGATGACCTCACAATAATTGTGGGAGACTTCAACACCTCACTGACAGTATTAGACATATCATCGAGACAGAAGGCTAACAACAATATTCATAACTAAAGCTTGACACTTGACCAAATGGACATAACAGACATACAGGACTTTCCACCCCAAAACAACAGAATATACACAGTCTTTTAATCTGCACATGTCACATACTCTAAAATTGACCATACAATTGGCCATAAGGTAATTCTCAGTAAATTTAAAAAATTACATGAATCACTGTCTTGGACCACAGCACAATGAAAATAGAAATCAACATTAAGAACATTACTCAAAACAGTACACTTACATGGAAATTAAACAACCTGCTCCTGACTGACTTCTGAGTAAACAATGAAATTAAGGCAGAAATAAAGGAATTCTCTGAAACTAATGAGAATAAAGCATATCACAGTCTCTGGGACAGAGTCAAAGCAGTGTTAAAAGGAAAGTTTATAGCACTAAATGTCCAGATTAAAAGTTAGAAAGATCTCAAATTAACAACCTCACATCACACCTTGAGGAACTAGGAAAGCAAGAACAAACCAACTCCAAAGCTAGCAGAAGACAGGAGATAACCACAATCAGAACTGAACTAAATGAAAAACATGAGGCAAAATAATACAAAAGATCAACAAAACCAGAAGTTGTTTTTTTTTTTTCTGAAAAAGTGAATACAATTGATAGACCACTAGCTAGATTACCAAAGATAAAAGAGAGAAAATCCAAATAAGCACAATCAGAAGTGACAAAGGGAACATTACCACTGACCCCACAGAAATGCAAAAAAACCCCTCTGAAACTATTACAAATATGTCTATGCACACAAACTTAAGAACTTACCAGAAATAGAATAATTCCTGAAAACATACAATTTCCCAAGATTGAAACAAGAAGGAAGTGAAACCCAGAACAGACCAATAATGAGTTCCAAAACTGAATCAGTAATAAAAAGTCTATCAACCTGGAAAAGTCTAGAACCATATAGATTCACAGACAAATTCTATTCAACACCAAACAAGAGTTGATACCCTTCCTACTGAAAGTATTTGAAAAAAATTGTGCAAGATGGACTTTCCCCAACTCATCCTATGAGGCCAGAATCATCCTGATACCAAAACCGGCAGATAAAAAAAAAAAAAAGAAAGAAAACTTCAGGCCAGTATCATTGATGAATATAGTTGCAAAAATCCTCAATAAAATACTAGCAAACAAAATCTAGCAGCACATTGAGAAGCTAATACACCACAGTCAAGTATGTTTTATCCCTAAGATGCAAGGTTGGTTCAACATATGCAAATCAATAAATGTGATTCATCACATAAACAGAAGCAATAACAAACACCACATGATAATCTCAATAGATGCAGTAAAGGCTTTCAATAAAATTTAATATTGCTTCATGTTAGAAAACCTCAACAAACTAAACACTACAGGAACATATCTCAGAATAATAACAGCTATTCATGTCAAATCTACAGGTAACATACTGCTCATATTGAATGAGCAAAAGCTGGAAGTATTCCCATCATGAATCAGAATCAGACATGAATGCTCACTCTCACCACTCCTTTTCAACATAGCACTGGAAGTCCTACCTAGAGCAATCAGGAAAGGGGAATAAATAAAAGACATCCAAATAGGAAGAGAGAAATTCACACTATCTCTGTTTGCAGATGATGTGATTATAGACCTAGAAAACCCCATAATTTATGTCCAAAAACTCCAAGATCTGATAACTGTAGCACATTTTAGGTTGTAATGTCAATGTACAAATGCCAGTAGGATTTCCCTACACCAACAATGTTCATGCTGAATACCAAATCAAGAACACAATATCATTTAAAGAAGCCACAAAAATAATAAAATCGTTAGGAATACAGCTAACCAAGGAGGTGAAAGATCTCCCCAACAAGAATTACAAAATACTGCCCAAAGACATCAGAAATGAAACAAACAAATGGAAAACCATCCTGTGCTTATGGATAAGAAGAATCAATATTCTTAAAATAATCATATGGCCCAAAGCAATTCACAGATTCAATGCAATTCCTATTAAACTACTAAGACATTTTTAACAGAATTAGAAAAAAAAGGATTCTTAAATTAATATGGAACAAAAAAAGAGCCTGAATTGCCAAAGCAAGCCTAAGCAAAAAGAACAAAGATGGAAGCATCACTTCGTCCTACTTTAAACTACACAATAGGGTCACAATAACCAAAATAGCATTGTACTGGTACAAAAACAGACACATAGGCCAATGAAACAGAATACAGAACCCAGAAATAAAACTATACACCTACAACCTACTGATCTTTGAAAAAGTTGACAAAAAGAAGCAATGTGTAATGGAGTCCCTATTTAATAAATGGTGCTGGGATAACTGGTTAGCCATATGCAGAAGATTAAAACTGGAACCCATCTATACAAGATGTAGAAAACACAACTAAAGATGTATTAAAGATTTAAATGTAAAACATAAAATCATAAAATCCATTGAGGTAAACATAGGAAATGCCATTCTGCACATAGGCGCTGGCAAAGATTTTGTGATGGATGTGCCAAAATTAATTGCAAGAAAAACAAAAATTTACAAAGGGGACCTAATTACACTAAAGAGCTTTTTCACTGCAAATGAAACTATCAACAGGGTAAACAGACAACCCACAGAATGAGAGAAAATACTTTCTAACTATGCACCTGACAAAGGTCTAATATTCAGCATCTATAAGAAACTTAAACAAATTTATAAGAAAAAAACAACAACCCAATTAAAAAGTGGGCAAAGTAAATGAACAAACAATTCTGAAAGGAGAACATATATGGGGCCAACAAACCTGTGAAAAAATATTCAACATCACTTAAGTTGAGTTTTTAGTCATCAGAGCGATGTAAATCAAAACCACATTGAGATATCATCTCACATCAGTCAGAATGGCTATTATTAAAATGTCAAAAAATAACAGATGCTGTTGAGGTTCTGTAGAAAAGGGAGCACTTGTACACTACTGGTAGGAATGTGAATTAGTTCATCCGCTGTGGAAAACAGTTTGGTTATTTCTCAAAGAATAAAGAGAACCACCTTTTGATCCAGCAATCCCATTACTGGGTATATACCCAAGGAATATAAGTCATTCTGCCATAAAGACACATGCACATGTACGTTCATCACAGCAATATTCACAATAGCAAAGACATGGAATTAACCTAAATACCCAACAATGACAGATGTGGTAGATATCTGCCATGGAGTATTATACAGCCCAAAATATACAAGATCATGTTCTTCGTGGCAACATGGATGGAGCTGGAGGACATTATCCTAAGCGAACTAATGCAGGAATGGAAAACCAAATACCATATGTTCTCATTAATATGTGGGTGGTAAACACTGAGTAGACATGGATTCAAAGAAGGGAACAACAGACATTGGGGTCTACTTGAGACTGAAATGTGGAAGGAGGGTGCAGTTTGAAGAAATACCTGTCTGGTATTATGGTTATTACCTGAGCAATGAAATAACCTGTACACCAAACCAGCAAGACGTGCAAATTACCTATGTAACAAACCTGCACATGTAATCCTGGAACTAAAATCAAAGTTAAAAAATGAATACATTTACAGTATAAGTAGTCTCTTAAAATTGGAAACAGGTAAAACATTATACAAGTGTGAGTATGCACTTAGTTTAAAAATATATCTCAGTGTTTTATTTCAAAACTCATCTACACAAAATCAACTATCTATCTTACAGGAAATCAAAAAGAAAATAGGCTTCAATTACCAAATAGCAATTTAAGTAAATCAGTTAATAGGGTACCTATTGCCAAGTTAAACTTGACAAACATATTTTGATATATGCTCATTAGTTATAAAATTTTCACAGTTTGCAGTAAGTTTGCTCATTAAAAAATACTACTTTCTAAAATAAACCAGTAATTCATTAAAAATCTAATCTCTTTTAAAATATATCATTTAGTAATTTCTTGCACAGAAGTATACAATTAGGTTGGTGTTAGAAACACTCAGTATATCAATAAGCTTTTCATTATTACAATTTATTCATAGTTTTAAAGTAGGTTTTATCAAAGTATAATAAAAATTAGGCATATAGTTCTATAAGTGTAACCACCTTCATAATCAAGATATAGAACATTTCATCACCCCAAATAATGTCCTCATGCTCCTTAGCAGTGAATCAACTCCACCTGTATCCAGCCCTAATTAAATTTCAGTCTCCACGGTTTTGCCTTTTCCAAATATCAAATAAATGGAATAATTCAGCTTGTAGTCTTTTGGGTCCATCTTCTTTTATATAGTATTATGTTTTTGAGTTTCATCCATATTGCTGTATGTATCAGTAGTTTGATCATAATGGTAAGTTTTAATTTAATTTCTAAGGGTTTTCCCCTATGGGAAAGATTTCTGGGAATCTCTTTCTGAAAGTCTTGTTCTTAGAACCAATCCAGAAAGTATGAGGAGAATTAAATCTTTTTTCTGTGGGCCCAAGAATGCCAACCGAGATTCAGAGAGGTTCATTTCTCCAAATAAAATAAAAATTACTGCTACTTGTAAAGAGTTATTGAGTATATCCACATAAGAATCCATTAAACATCATTCACTTATATGTGCATACAGATCATAAAAGACTATACAATTTATAACAAGTTTACTAAACACACCAAAATCTAGCTATACATTGAAGTAATGACTTGAAATTGAGTAATGGATCCTCCTGGTTCCACTCCTTTTTGATTTGAGCTGGATTTTGTGGATTTACAACCTTTGCACTTCCTAGCAATACTTTCGGGATGTCATTTTCCTTCCTGGCGATTTACTTAGTTATATATTTCTCCACAGATTGACTATTAAAACTGGCATTCCTTCTTCATGTATTTTAGAACTTACTTTTCCTTTGGAATTGTTATCCACTACTTCTTGGCTTCATTTGATATCCACATATCATGGCTGTATAACCAAAATAATTTCACAATATAAATATCCAGCCTAATATCTCTTTTGTGTTTAAAACACATATGTAAAATAATTTACTAAAATACACAATTAGATACCTAGCAGGAAATTACAATTTCAATATGTCCAAAGATAAACTTACTATCTCCTTTTGACTTTTTAACCTCATAAATTTCCAATCTCAATCTATGATGCTAAACAATGCCGAGCTTCCTTAGACAGAAACCTGGGATTTGCATTTGTTTGTTTCTTGTCCCTTTGACGAACCTAACTCCATTATCATGCACTGGCTTGATAACTTTTTCCCGCATGTCTCTACTTCCTTAGTTTTTCTTCTCTTCCACCCTCACTTCCCTTAGTCCATGACCTATATGCTTTGATTTACTTTAGTATCATCATAAATGGTTTCCTGCTTCCTTGCATCTTTTCTCCATTATATCTTTATCACATAAGAATATTAATGGTATTTCAGAAAATGACATTTTATTCATTCTATTTATCTGTGGAAAATTCATTGCTCTAGGAAAATTCAGACTATCATGTAGCATATGAAAAAATGTCTTTTCCTGCCCATCATTAGATTCATGGCTGAAGCCTCTATAAAAAAAGAGAGGTTTAACAAGAAAAAAACATACAAATGTATCTATTTTAAGTTTTCTGTAACAGGGGAACTCTTAAAAGAAGATACAAAGAAATAGGTAAACTTGTGTGTTTTTATGCTTAAATTTGATGAAAAGGTGTATAGTTGTGGAGACATAATTGGACAAAGGAGGGTTGATCTAAAGGTGGAAGAAATTTATTAAGGCCTTTTTGTTCAGATTTTTCTCTGTATTCCTCTGTCTTAGTATAAGTATCTTCCTTTCCTCTGGTTATAGGGAAAAGACTTCTCAAATTAGGGTCTTATGACCTGCTTCAGAGTAGAAGAACTAGGAGAACATGAGGGAGGTCTTCCTGGTTGTGCTGTTTTCTCAAATAACAAGGTAGCATGCTCTAACTCCCCTAATGTCTACATTTTATAGTGCATCAGCGATCATCTCTGTGGTTTCATCTTTCTGTAAATATCCCTCATCTTCTATATTTAAAATTTAACAATGAAAGCTTCATCTATTGGCCTTCACTTATGTTGTTCTCTCTACCTCAGACAGTAATTCTTTATACATCTAGCTAATTTCCACTTTATTGTAAAGATGAAGCCTGAATATTACCTTTATAAATTAAAATTTGCCTGACTCCCCTACACTACATTAGACCTTTTTGCAATATTTTTTGTTTTAGTTTTCTATAGCTGTTGAAATAAACCACAAGTTAGTGGCTTAAAGCCATCAATTTATTACTTCAAGTTCAGTAGAAATCAGAAACAGGACTCACTAAATTAAGGTGTCAATAAGGCTGAAATTCTTTCTGGATGCTCTAGGATTATACCAGACTTTCTTACCTTTCCCAGCTTCTGGAGGCTACTGCTATTCCTTGACTGTAAACTCTTTCCTCCATCTTCAAACCAGCAAAATTGCCTCTCTCAGAGTCCTCTTCCTTGGTCACATCTTACTTTGCTCACAATTGGGAAAAAAAAAAAAAAATCTCTGATTTTAGAACCCTTGTAATTAGATTGATACCACATATGGTATCTAGGATAATCCACTCATCTCAAGGTTCTTAATCACATCTAGAGAGTTCTTTTTTGTCATGTAAGATAATGTGTTCACAAGTTTCAGAAATTAGGACACTAGAACTAGGAGTTTATGACATGGATATCTTTGGACAGGATCATTATCCTGCCCACAACAGTTCCCATTTTACCTTCAATTCTCCCTTCTATGCACTAACAAAGAGTATTACAATCATTATTTAATATCTGTAGACAGAGTCTTGCTCTGTTGCCCAGGCTGGAGTGCAGTGGCGTGATCTCCGCTCACTGCAACCTCTGCCTCTCGGGTTCAAGCAATTCCCTGCCTCAGGCTCCCAAGTAGCTGGGATTACAGATGCCCACCACCATGTCTGGTTAATTTTTGCATTTTTAGTAGAAACGGGGTTTTTCCATGTTGGCCAGGCTAGTCTCAAACTCCTGACCTCAAGTGATCCACCCACCTCAGCCTCCCAAAGTGCTAGGATTACAGGCATAAACCACTGTGCCCAGCCCGATTACATTATTATATAAAGTATAGTATTTAAATTCTTTGGTTCGTATTCTCTAGAAAATTTAGAGTTCCTCTTAAGTATGTTTTAACTAAAGCAATGGCTACCCAGGATCGGATGAAACTTGAGATTGCAAAGGAAATAAAGTGGAATATAATACAAAACCTACCCTACTTTATTTATAGCTAGAAGAAACATTACTCTCTTTGATCTTTGCCTAGAAACTGCTATTGTTTTAGAACTATGCATCATAACAATTATTGAAGGAACTTGATATTATTTGAGTTATTCTTTAGATAAGTTAATGTCTAGCAAGTTATAGTCTTTTTTCTCAGCAAGTAATATTATATTTATATTTAGTGAAAATTTATTTCACTTTCTTTTAAAATATTTATTTTAAATATATTATTACAATATTTAAAAAAATAATTTTCTTATATCTTCATAAGTAATTTCATGGAAAATAAGAAATAACACAAACATTAGTGACTGGTAAAACAGCTCTGCTTCTAATCTGAAATAAATTCTGTTTTCTCTTATTTTTATGAGGTATACTCATTAGCATTTTAATTTTTTGAAATAAAATTCGTATCAAAATGGTTGTATGTACTTTGATCATCTTTGATTCAGATGCATGCTCACTTTCCTTTTGTTATTCTGTTTCAAAAGGTAGAGTCTTAGCCTCCTCCTCCCAAATCCTCATGCATAGATTCAATTTGGATTTAAACAACGGGTAATACTGGAGAAGACTTAAAAAGCAAGATGCAAACAAAGAAGGGAAAAATCAGGGTATTTGTCTGTCACTTTCTGTCCTTAGCGGTGTCTGTCTTAAACAGGGGATACATGTGTCTTCCATGATTCCATATGCCATCAGGTACCTACCATTGTTTTTGTTGTTGTTGTTCCCAGCTTTATTTATGATTTAATCACTAACTGATGGTCAGGTTTTCATCATTTTAATCAAATTATTGCATTGACTTTTCTTTCTTTGAACTAGTCATAATTGTTTTTGTTTCTCTGTTTAGGCTCTGTCATATATTTTAGGACCAGTTGATTTATACAAATGTATTTAAACATCTCTAAACATAAAGCAACTTCTTTTGTGCACACTTTTAAAATAATTCTGAATAAAAGATAACCTCTTATTTCAACAACAAGAGTATTTTTAAACATTGTTTTACTTGGAGAGGACAAATGAGCAATGTAAAATATTAAAAATATAGAGGAACTATTTAATTACATAATTATAAGATCAAACATATTAATGAGTACATATTTAAAATATGCAGTACAAAAATATATTTACACTGAAATATTTTTGTTTATACTCTCATTTCATGAAAGGTTTTCAGTGAAAATTTCTAATATACATCTTTCACATTGTTGATTTTGTCATCATTAAAGATGCATTTTGGGAAAACTAATGATTTTTTTGCAATGCATCATCCTCATATAGTGTAATTGTTTGAGGTGGATTTTTTTCACCTTGGGATGATGGGAATTTAATCCCATGCCACAAAAAGATATTTGCATAAAATTTTACAGACATCTTTCCACTTATTCTGCTGGAGTGTGACTACGATTCAGTCACATTTTTTATGGCTTTTGATATGATTTGTAATAAAATTCAACTCTTGCATTTTATGATCATATTATTATGAATAATTACTGAATTTGTGTTGTAACTGCAGACTTTCCATTATAAAAATTCCAACAGGTGGTCTTAGCAAGCAATCAATGCAAGCAATTCACTTATAAATGAAAGAGATTAAAAATGAGATCTATTGACTCATCTTCAAATAGAACTTGCATGATTTATTTTAATTATTTATTTTTTTCTGACTTCATAAGGGTATACCTGACAAAAATAAAAATTGTTTAAATTTAGGTATACAATATGATGTTTTTACATATTATACATGTGTGAACACATATTTGTATGTGTATAATATATACAGTAAAATGATTACCATAATCTAGTTACCTTTTTTTCTTTTGTATTGAGAACACTTAAGATCTACTTTATTAGCATATGTTAAGTGTACAATACAGTATTTTTAACTATAGTCATCATGGTGTACATTAGATCCCCATAACTTACTCATTTTCTAAGCAAAAATTTGAACTCTTTAGCCAACATTTCTCTATTTTCCCCACTTCCCAGTCCCTGGAAACAATCATTCTACTCTTCCTTTCTGCGAGTTCAATGTTTTTAGGTTTCACATGTATAGCGGTATCATACAGTATTTGTCTTTTTCTGTCTGATTACTTTCACTTAGCATAATGCCCTCAAGTTTTACCTATATTGTCCCAAATGGCAGAAGTTTCTTTTTTATGTCAAAATAATATTATATTTTATCTATTCATCCAATTAATTAATTTATTTATCCAACAGACATTTAGGTTATTTTCATATCTTGTCTATTATGAATAATGCTGAAATACACATGAGAGTGAAGATATCTCTTCAATGTTCTGATTTTGTTTTCTCTGAATATATACCCTAAAGTGGGATATTTTTAATTTTTTGAATAACCTCCATACTGTTTTCCATACGGTTGTAATCAATTTATATTCCCACCTATAGTGCAGAAGGGTTCCTTCTTCTTCACATCTTTGCTACTGGTATCTTTTAACATTTTTTAATAAACATTCTATCAGATGTAATTAAAATTTAAACTATTAATTCAAATAAAGTTTCTTTCTCTTATAATTCTACTAGTGGGAAAGAATACAAAATGAGAACAAATAGTATGATTCAGTTATGTAGTTAAAGCATTGATTTATTTTTTATTTTATGTGTTACATTAACAGAAAACTTACATTTACTGTCTATAACATGATGTTTTGAATTATATACACATTGTAAAATGACTAAATCTGGCTTTTTACCATATGTATAATCTCACGGAGCTGTTGCTTTTGTAGTGAGTACCCTTTATATACCCTCTCTTAGCACTTTTCAAGAATACAATATATTACTAACAATGGTTCCCAAGTTGTACAATTGCTCTTTTGAACCTGTTGTTTCTGTTTCCTGTTTTGTATGCATTGACCAATATCTCTACACTCCCTTCAATCATCCCAGTTTTTGGTAACCACCATTCTACTCTCCACTTCTTTGAGATTAACTTTCTTGGATTCCATATATGAGTGATATCCTGTGGTATTTGTCTTTCTAACCCTGGCTTATTTCATTTAACATAACGTCTTCCTAGGAGCATCCATGTTGTCACAAATGACAGGATTTCATTCTTTTTAAGGCTGAATGTGGTACATATACCACATTTTCCTGATTCATCCATTGATGGACACTTAGGTGTACTCCATATCCTGGCTATTGTAAGCACTGCCGCAATAAACATGTGAGTGCAACTGTCTCTTTGCATACTGATTCCATTTCTTTTTAATATATACCCAATAGTGAAATTGCTGGGTCATATGGTAGTTCTGTTCTTGTTTTTGAAGAACCTCCATACTATTTTTCATAATGGCTACACCAGTTTATATCACCACCAACATGCAAGTGCTCTCTTTTCTCTACATGCATGGTAAAGCTTGTTATATTTTGTCTTTTTGATAATAGCCTTCTAGTCGATGTTAGGTTATAGCTTATTGTGGTTTTAATTTGCATTTCACTGATAATTAGTAATGTTGAGGATTTTTCATATACTTCTTGACCATTTGTATGTCTTCTTTTGAGAAATGTCTATTAAGATTATTTGCCCAGATATATTATAGAATAATTTTGTTCTCACTTCTTAAATATTGGCTCATTTATTTATTTTCATGTACTTTTAATCAGCTATTCTATATATTTATCTATACAAACACATGTTCTATATTTTCCTAACACATTCCCTTTCTATGGCTATTAATTTGATTGTATCTGTTTATTGTAATATTGTATTAAGTGTTTTAATGTTTTACTTTACTTCATATATATGTGCCTTCACACACATACAAACACAAAAGAATTCATCACTTTAACAAGCACTTTCCATGCCCAGATATCATTCTCTATCTACACTGTCCAATGTGGTGTCTATTAGCTTTATGAGGCAACCTTTGAGCACTTTGAATATGGCCAATTAGAATTGATACGTGCTGAAAGGGAATACACAAAACAAAACAAAAAACATGTTTTCAAGAATTACAATTTTAAATATAAAACATCTTGTTAATATTTTATATTGATTATATGCTGAAATTATATTTTGGATATATTAAGTAATATATATCATTAAAATTAACTCAATTTTGTTTTTACCTTATTTAATGTTGTTCCTACAAAATGTAAAATTATATATTTGGCTCACTTTTATGACTCACTTTTACTTCTATTGTACAATATCCTAGATAAGGTTGAGGGCATGTTCTATTCTCAAATAGTATGTAGCATATTAAGTAATAATTATTTGAATAATAAAAATAATTTCATAATGTGAGCATCCCATATTACAAATATAATGGATAATGTATTGATACATTTAATAAAGAAAATTAAATTTGTGATGAAATTTAAAGAATGAATAGGACCTTATCACCAAAAGCTAGGAAAAACATATGCCACATATGATGGCTTGGCTAAGTGATATTCTAAGAGATTTATGCAGATGCTCCTTGACTTATACAATGGGATTACATCCAGATAAAATATTTGCAAAGTTGCAAAACTGTAAATTGAACCATCATAAACCAGAGACCATTTGTATATAAAATGATTTGAAGAAGAGCAGGACGCTAGAGGTATGTAACAAGGTAGGTGGAATACCACATACATATCTAATGAATGGTCAATTTTTAGGTATTACTTGAAGGGGCCAAATAGTTCAAGGTGACTATCTCCAGAGAGATCTGAAAGATATTTGTAAGAATCAAAATTATGACTAAGAGTTGTATTTTATTATCAAATTTAATCTAGTGAATAAATCCAATTTGCTTAAATCCTTATAAAATTCACACAATCCATTTTTATTCACAAATTTATATTTTTATTTGCTATTCTTCAATGTTTTCAAGTTTCTTAAAGAAAAGTTTCAGCATTGGCTGTATATGAAACACAAATGAAGCATGGTTGCTTAGGAATTGTACAATTTCAGTCGTGCTTAGACTTTTCAGAGCATTTAATTTTGAACTTAAATAGCCAAAAAAAAAGAAAATAATTTAGCTGGTGATTTCATGGTGCTGTTTTACTTCATTATCCCTTGTTGAGTCTCCTACTGTTTATCAAATTGAAAAATCACGCTGAGCTGAATATCCAATGACCCGAATAAAATTGTTTTTAGCATTGTGTATCTCAATGAACAAAAAAGTAATTATAGTCCATATTTCCTTTACGTGCTACCTATGTAACTACTGTTCGTTTATGTTGTGAATGTACCTTTTTATGATGACTCAAACTGATAGAATTAGAGATTACAATCAACATTTAAGATTAAGACAACTGTCATCCTTTCATTCAAATAACAGTCAAAAGAACACATAAAATTTTAGAATAAAGAGATTTTAGATTAATTTCTTTAATTCTAAAATTGTATTATTTAAATTTAAAGAGGATAACAAAACATAAAACATTTTCATTATTTTTCTTATTAGAAATTCACATGATAATTTAAAAATATTTTATTAAGATTGGAGCTATCAGAGATGATGTGGCACATTAAGTGACAAAAAGTAACTGCAGCCCTTATCTGTTCACTTTAAACATATATGAAAAATGTAAAAATCATTGTTTCTACAAAGTCAATAATAACAGGAGAAAATGAATTTGTCTTATTTTTCAATCAACACCAATTTGAAATAAACTATAACTACTGTATGTTTGACCAGTTATTATATTTTGCCTTGAACAATCATATATAAATTCATTAAAATGTTCTGACTTTCATTACCAGAGTCTTGGGGCAGGATTTTATTTTTAAACCCAAGTTCAAAAACCCTGTTCTCTTGATACTAATCAGATGGTGTTTGTTTTCTTGACTCAACGCTTTAATTTAATTAAAGGTTCCTGCTGTTTGGAAACCATTGTTCTAGAATTTTGTTTTGTACTAGGAAAATAAAAATGACTACAACATTTTCAGTCCTTTAGAGGAGGGTCCACTGGGAAGTTAGATCCCAGTGTCCCAGAGGCTATTAAATGTAAGAGTAGCTTGGCACTGATTCACCTTAGCACAACTGCTAGAAAATTAGTTCGCATTAAGCTGCACTTAAGTAATTTAGGGCAGCAATACCCTTGTCTTAAAATGTCTCTAAAAATACGCGAAATGTAAACATGATGTCCACACATCCAACTGTCCCTAGGAGACTTTGATTGTCCTTCTGATTCCATGAGGTTCATCAAACTACAAATGACAATTTAGAAGTTAGTAATTGCAACAGATTTTGTAGTTTGTTGATATTGATGCTTGTTTTAACAATATTTACCAGGAAGTTGACAAAATTACAAGCTTAGGAATCATTATTTATCTCGTTTGTTTTACACGCA
>NW_012104909.1:367550-373718 GCF_000951045.1 Mandrillus leucophaeus | reverse complement strand
AAGATTAAGACAACTGTCATCCTTTCATTCAAATAACAGTCAAAAGAACACATAAAATTTTAGAATAAAGAGATTTTAGATTAATTTCTTTAATTCTAAAATTGTATTATTTAAATTTAAAGAGGATAACAAAACATAAAACATTTTCATTATTTTTCTTATTAGAAATTCACATGATAATTTAAAAATATTTTATTAAGATTGGAGCTATCAGAGATGATGTGGCACATTAAGTGACAAAAAGTAACTGCAGCCCTTATCTGTTCACTTTAAACATATATGAAAAATGTAAAAATCATTGTTTCTACAAAGTCAATAATAACAGGAGAAAATGAATTTGTCTTATTTTTCAATCAACACCAATTTGAAATAAACTATAACTACTGTATGTTTGACCAGTTATTATATTTTGCCTTGAACAATCATATATAAATTCATTAAAATGTTCTGACTTTCATTACCAGAGTCTTGGGGCAGGATTTTATTTTTAAACCCAAGTTCAAAAACCCTGTTCTCTTGATACTAATCAGATGGTGTTTGTTTTCTTGACTCAACGCTTTAATTTAATTAAAGGTTCCTGCTGTTTGGAAACCATTGTTCTAGAATTTTGTTTTGTACTAGGAAAATAAAAATGACTACAACATTTTCAGTCCTTTAGAGGAGGGTCCACTGGGAAGTTAGATCCCAGTGTCCCAGAGACTATTAAATGTAAGAGTAGCTTGGCACTGATTCACCTTAGCACAACTGCTAGAAAATTAGTTCGCATTAAGCTGCACTTAAGTAATTTAGGGCAGCAATACCCTTGTCTTAAAATGTCTCTAAAAATACGCGAAATGTAAACATGATGTCCACACATCCAACTGTCCCTAGGAGACTTTGATTGTCCTTCTGATTCCATGAGGTTCATCAAACTACAAATGACAATTTAGAAGTTAGTAATTGCAACAGATTTTGTAGTTTGTTGATATTGATGCTTGTTTTAACAATATTTACCAGGAAGTTGACAAAATTACAAGCTTAGGAATCATTATTTATCTCGTTTGTTTTACACGCATCTTCTGCTCATCAAAGGAAAATAATTGTTTTTTAAATAGCCTCTTTGATCTTCATAATACAGCTAGGATAGGAGTAAACAGTAGGGGAGTCAGATGAGCAATTAAGTAGAAAATACTTTGACAATTTAAAAAATGTTTTATAAAATGTAGTTATTCTCAAGTATATGAGGATAATATTGCATGACTACTGCCTATACAATTATGCTGTAAGCCAATTCATGCCCATTGCTGATTGGTGGAAAAAAAGACTGCTTTTTTTGTTGTTGTTATTTTCTTAGAGATAAATATTGTTACATTTTGAAAAATTAACATAATCTCATTTCACTTTTAATATTTTTGTAAAGAATTTTTTCCAGGAATCAGTTTCTGGTATAATTTGTTCTCTTCAAGCTTGAAATAAATATGATTTTTCATTAACAGAATATACTCTTAAAAGTAGAGTGTCATTTCTTACTCTCATAAGTGCCGGTCAGCGCAACTAAGTAAAAAAGATCCGCTAGTTCAGATGTGCAATTTCTTAGTGTTGCTTAGTAGCACATCCTCTGCTTACGCCCTTTTTGGTGGGGAGTGCGAGTTTTGTTATAGATACTGATTTGTCATATATTTTAAGATCCCTACTCTTTGTTATTTATTCATGTAGAGACATATGCAAATGATATAAGGACTAATAGTGTTATAGATGTTATAAATTAATGGGAAAATTAAATGTGGTAATTTTAATTATGATACAAGACCAGTGGAAGTAGAGTACTTTCGTGCAGAAAGTTCTGCCTAGGCTCTTGTCTAATCATTTCTATTATAAAAACAGCCAGCCAATTAAACAGTAAAATAAACTAAATAACTCAACATTACGCTAGGCAGAACTTGTTGGTTCAATTTAGTGTTTGACTTAAGGAAGGGACTGAATGAAACTATTTTATTAAAGACTCTCTGCTTGAGGAATCTGACTGACTGAATCCTATCTAAACTCTGTCAGAAGCTGACCGTATGTCTGGACAGATTAGGGAATTTTTCCTCCTCCTTTCTATAACTGATAGTAATAATTTCTTAAACAACATAGTTATTGCAAGAATTAAATATGACAAATTTTCAAAAATGCTTAGACTGATGCCTTACTTAAAGTAGGCAAGAAATGAATACTTCCCTCCCTAAATAGAACTTCCAAAGCATGTGGCTAGGGAATGCAGCGCTGTTCTCCATGCCCCCATTTATGCAGGTGTGCTGTGGACAGGGTAGGCTTATTTATTTTGAGCTAGAAACTGAAAATTATTCAGCGACCTTGCTTATCTTGCAGTGTATAAATTGGACCTCACCAGAGAAAGAAGAATGTACAAATTCTATTAAATATATCATTTGGTAAGTAGAGACAAATCAATTTAGCTTTAAAAGGTATTTACTTTATGCAATTATGACATCAATATTTTCAAATTACTTCAAATTGTTGAGAACAAAGAAAACATTATCTGACCTGACTCATTCAAGTGTCAGACAATTCATGAAAAACTATGTATTGTTACAAAAGGAGATACAACACTGTTAAACAATAAAACATTATTTTCTTGTATTATTGTTTTAAATTTAAAAAGTAAAAAAAAAAAAATGTCTTTTTAACTCTACAAAGAACATCATAATAAATTGTCAATTTGTTAAATAATAGTTAACAGTTAGGTCCTTAGCATTAACAGCCTAACTAGTAAAGCTCAAAACAACTGTAACGTGTCTTGATGAATGCTACAAATTTTAAATGTACTTGTTAATTTGAATTTCTCATTTTAATAAATAAGAAAAAATGAGCCATTGTAAGTAGGACAATATTTGGATTACATTAGCCACTGATTCAATATATTGCCACAGTAGGCATTTAAAAATGATTTGAATCGATTTTAAATTCATATATATACATTGGATAACATTATGACCAAAGAATTGTACTAGATAGTATGGGTACGTAAAGAAGATGATACATTACATGTTATCAAGGAACACATCCAAGCAGGTCATACACATTATGTAAGCACTATTGTGTTCTTTTTCAGCCTTTCAGTGAATATATAGACGTTCTTAGAGAACAAATGTAAAATAAATTGCAAATAATTGAAGATGCACTGAAGGAGCCCTGATACTCTATAGACAATTAGACAACAATTTGCTTTTGAACATAAGTGGCAAATGAAAAGGGAAAGCGGACTGAATAAAATACGCATAAAACCTAAATTTAAAATCCATTGCTTAGAGAACAATAGACTTGATAATTGTTGAAACTTTCCATTTAGTTTATGCATTTTGTTCTCTTTTAAGCAGGCACCTGATTTTTTTTTCTACATGAAATATAGTTAATAATAGTCTGCAACATATGGATAGATAATTCTACCAAATAACGGTGACAATAATAAGCTTAACAGAATATTGCATGATTATTAAACAGTTCTAAATGTAATTTTGTTTTCTAGCTTGCTACTATGGCAAAAAGGCACATTTAATATTTTTAAATGGTGGAATGCTTTATATTTTATATTTAATATAAATTCTATAGTTAAATTTAATATTTTTATACATATTAAATATTTTTAAATGGTGGAATACTTCAAAAGGTGAATACATTATTTTAATCTTTCTCTTCTTTTTCTATAGCAATTAGATTTGTGATAGTTTTTTTTTTTTAAACTTTAAGACTGTAAGAATAGAGATTCAGAATCAATGGAAATGTCAGGAACTCATGGCAGTATAGTTAACTATAGTGTTGTCAACCATCTGCAGTTCAAATATAATGTTTTACCATAAAATTTTATCTTTATTCTTCAAGTATTAGAACATTATTATGTTATATACTACTATCACCTTTTTTTAAATTTATTCCAAAATGTCTCATATCACACAGTTGATGTAAATACATTTGCCCATGTTTTGAAAAATAACTTAATTTCCAATATTGAACAATATTGAACAGGCATAATGCTAAAATGTGCCTCATTTGAATGCAGTTCAAAGAAAGACATGATCATAACACCTGTGCATGCATTGCACTCAAACTTTATAATATTTAAGGCACAAAAAAGTTACTCTCACTGAGGATATTATTGATATTAAAACATCTTTCTTTCTACCTGCAGTATATATTTCAAAATTGACTTTACCTCCAAAACATGACAAACTCACATCACAAAGAAATAGTGAATTTGAAATTAGTTATTCGCGTTTACTTTTTATAAGTACGATTGTATGAAAATAGTATAAAATATCTAATTGCAGTCTGTAAATATTGGCATAATTTTCCAGGCACGTACTTGTTCCTATCAATATAACTGGATTTTCACAAGCTTGACAACAAACATACATTTGCTTAGTTGCAAATACAGATATTAATATTCATTTGTGGTTTGAATGATGTAAAAAATTTTTTTGCCATATATTCCCAAGTATTTAAAATAATGGAATATTATTTAAACTGCCAAATGTTGCTTATGTCAAGATGATTAAATATTTTCATTATTCAACAAGCTAAGTATTTCCATAACTTTTCAACAAGCTTTCAATAACCTTTCTCTGCCTATTATTGCAACATTAAATATATCCAAAACTAACTGAGAATGTACACATTAAGATTTTTTTTTAAAGATAAGTTTTAAAAGCTTTTTCAATGTCAGTTCAGTGAGACTATCAATTAGGAACTGACATTTACAAATATTTAGCTAATTTCAATCATTATTTTTGCTTTTAAATAATTTTCATTTTTAAATTTAAAACATACCTTTCAACATTTTACGAAACAAAATTATAAACAGGAGGAATAATTGGTTATTCAGCCCTAGAATACAAACTAAAACCTGTTGCACATTATATTTTTCTTGACATCTTAGGTATTATTTTGATTTTGCCATCACACTTTAAATAAAGGAAAGTTGAAAATGCCAATAATAATGAAAATAAAATTTTCTGTTTTATTTATCAATTAATTTTGAACCTTGGAAGAAAAGATGGTAATACTTATTGAGGTTCTTCCAAGACACTAATCTCTAAAACTGACTATTATTTTCTTTATATAAATTTATAGCTTCAGAATTGACCATTCTTATGAGATACACACTGCACCATTCAGCTGCCTGATTGACATATCTCCTTGTTTTATTCATAGAGTGCTAAAGTTAGTATGTCGAAATCAGAATTCTTGATTTATTACTATCCAAATCTCCAGTCTCACCATCTCTTTAAAAAATACCACCATTTACTCACCATTTCATCAACCTTTGTATTCTCCCATTTCTTGTCTTCTTTCCAATTTATAACTCATTTAATCCTGTCTTTTTTATATTTAAAAAGTAGTTTAATATGTACTCTTGTCCTGCCTAACACTTTGTATAACTATAGACTGCATTTCACATTTGCTCTCAAAAGACATTCCCTTCATGATATTCAGACTGATCTCTTTAAACCTTAATACATCCTAAGGCTTATATGGTTTCTCACGGACTTCAGATAAAATCCCAATCCCTTAATGTGGCCTAGAATTCCCTGTATTCTATTATTCCTTTATCCATCTATTCTTATTTATTAACAGTAATTCATTGAGAAAAACATTGTAGGAAGTGAAGGATGGAATTGGGAAATAAACAGGGAAGTTATTACAATAATCATTATAATAGAGAATGTTTACTTGGACCAAGCTGCTAATAATAGAGAGAATGAAAACTTGTCACATTTTATTGTGTTTTGAAAGAAGTGACAACAAGATATGCCGGTTGATTGAAATAAGGAGAGAGTGAAAGAAAAGTACTGAGAATGACTCACAAATTTTGTCCTGAAAAATAGGAAAAAATGGGTTTGCAAAGTACCAATATAGACAAAACTGTAGGATAGCCTGAATTGACGTGGTGCTTCAGAGATGAGGCATTTCTGTTAACACTTAATTTGACAAGCCTATGACATCAAAATTAAGATGTCAAAAGGCATTTGAATATATGTGCTAGTTCAGAGAAGAAATGTGGATTATACACATAAATTTGGGAGCTGTCTGCATAGAGATGGTGTTTAAAACTTGAGATGAGACTTACAAAGGAGTCAGTCAGTAGACAGAAAATAGACAAAGAGAAAGAAATACATCCTATTAGATGTAAGA
>NW_012104909.1:363574-366895 GCF_000951045.1 Mandrillus leucophaeus | reverse complement strand
TACTTGTTCCTATCAATATAACTGGATTTTCACAAGCTTGACAACAAACATACATTTGCTTAGTTGCAAATACAGATATTAATATTCATTTGTGGTTTGAATGATGTAAAAAATTTTTTTGCCATATATTCCCAAGTATTTAAAATAATGGAATATTATTTAAACTGCCAAATGTTGCTTATGTCAAGATGATTAAATATTTTCATTATTCAACAAGCTAAGTATTTCCATAACTTTTCAACAAGCTTTCAATAACCTTTCTCTGCCTATTATTGCAACATTAAATATATCCAAAACTAACTGAGAATGTACACATTAAGATTTTTTTTTAAAGATAAGTTTTAAAAGCTTTTTCAATGTCAGTTCAGTGAGACTATCAATTAGGAACTGACATTTACAAATATTTAGCTAATTTCAATCATTATTTTTGCTTTTAAATAATTTTCATTTTTAAATTTAAAACATACCTTTCAACATTTTACGAAACAAAATTATAAACAGGAGGAATAATTGGTTATTCAGCCCTAGAATACAAACTAAAACCTGTTGCACATTATATTTTTCTTGACATCTTAGGTATTATTTTGATTTTGCCATCACACTTTAAATAAAGGAAAGTTGAAAATGCCAATAATAATGAAAATAAAATTTTCTGTTTTATTTATCAATTAATTTTGAACCTTGGAAGAAAAGATGGTAATACTTATTGAGGTTCTTCCAAGACACTAATCTCTAAAACTGACTATTATTTTCTTTATATAAATTTATAGCTTCAGAATTGACCATTCTTATGAGATACACACTGCACCATTCAGCTGCCTGATTGACATATCTCCTTGTTTTATTCATAGAGTGCTAAAGTTAGTATGTCGAAATCAGAATTCTTGATTTATTACTATCCAAATCTCCAGTCTCACCATCTCTTTAAAAAATACCACCATTTACTCACCATTTCATCAACCTTTGTATTCTCCCATTTCTTGTCTTCTTTCCAATTTATAACTCATTTAATCCTGTCTTTTTTATATTTAAAAAGTAGTTTAATATGTACTCTTGTCCTGCCTAACACTTTGTATAACTATAGACTGCATTTCACATTTGCTCTCAAAAGACATTCCCTTCATGATATTCAGACTGATCTCTTTAAACCTTAATACATCCTAAGGCTTATATGGTTTCTCACGGACTTCAGATAAAATCCCAATCCCTTAATGTGGCCTAGAATTCCCTGTATTCTATTATTCCTTTATCCATCTATTCTTATTTATTAACAGTAATTCATTGAGAAAAACATTGTAGGAAGTGAAGGATGGAATTGGGAAATAAACAGGGAAGTTATTACAATAATCATTATAATAGAGAATGTTTACTTGGACCAAGCTGCTAATAATAGAGAGAATGAAAACTTGTCACATTTTATTGTGTTTTGAAAGAAGTGACAACAAGATATGCCGGTTGATTGAAATAAGGAGAGAGTGAAAGAAAAGTACTGAGAATGACTCACAAATTTTGTCCTGAAAAATAGGAAAAAATGGGTTTGCAAAGTACCAATATAGACAAAACTGTAGGATAGCCTGAATTGACGTGGTGCTTCAGAGATGAGGCATTTCTGTTAACACTTAATTTGACAAGCCTATGACATCAAAATTAAGATGTCAAAAGGCATTTGAATATATGTGCTAGTTCAGAGAAGAAATGTGGATTATACACATAAATTTGGGAGCTGTCTGCATAGAGATGGTGTTTAAAACTTGAGATGAGACTTACAAAGGAGTCAGTCAGTAGACAGAAAATAGACAAAGAGAAAGAAATACATCCTATTAGATGTAAGATCTAACCTATGGCCCCAAATATTTATCATTGTGTTTGGTAGAGCTAATAGAGCAAATAATTTATTTATTTAAATGATACAATGTAATTATGTATTAACTATATGAATAAAACATATTTTAATATATATAATTATTGCACAAATTTTGGGAAAACAATGAATAAAGCTGTTTGTTTCTTATGCCCTGAATGCATTTAAAATAATTTAGAGATTTCCCACATCTGAGAAACACTATTTAGGGAACACTCGAAAATCCTTTTTCAATTTATTGAGGAGTTTGGATATATATCAAAGACAAAATGATACAAAATGTGTTTATTGTACTCTGGGAGAGGAGCGGAGGAACAGAGCAGAAAGGTAGCAAAGTCATTCTTCCTGGGAGCTTTTTCTCTGGGAACTCTTCTTATAGCTTCACTACAGCACAACTTGACCATACTAGTTTAGAATCATTTACAATTTAGAATTTTCTTACTGGCTCTTCTTATGGACCAGGTTATTAAGTGATGTTTGTCTACCTTTAGTAATGTTTCTCTTAACATCTTTCATAAAAATGGACTGAAAAGAAAGGTATGGAATCGCCACTGTGTGGCGGTAATTACCCAGCTTTTGAAAGTAAGTAAAGTTGGTCATGGAAAGAAGGCACTTCATGGATAATCGTTCAAACACTTTTGCTTCGAAGTAATGACAACTGCTTAGAATAAAAAAAAAAAATAGATGTTTTGATTAATAGATAAAATACTATAAAACATAAATTATATTTAAAATTATTTCTGTTATTTTGAAAACTTATACTATAAAATATGAACATGATGTAATTTCAATCCTTTGAAGTGTGTTGATGATTTCTTGATCTAGGGTATGGTCAATTTTGATAATAGCTCACATTTTTGAAAATAATGCATTTTTTTTTTTTGCCAAATAAATTGCATTTGTAATTTGTGTAGTTAAAATAATGTACATATACCTAGTGATTTTTCCATCGTTCCTGCTAAAAGCTATTGAGAAAGGTGTATTAAAGTCTTACTCTATAATATTTTTATTCACATATTTTTAAATTGCCAAATAAAATTATATGTATTTACCATGTACAACATATTGTTGTAAAGTATAAATACATTGTGAAATAACTAAATACAGCTAATTAACATTATGTTTTACCCGAGTTATCATTTTTGTGATAAGAACACTTTACATCCTCTTTCCTAGCATTTTTCAAGAATACTATATGTTGTTAACTATAGTCATCACAGGTACAATAGATTACTTGAACTTATTCCTCCTATCTAACTGAAATTTTGTATTCTCTGATGAACGTCTCACCAGTTCACCCACTACCAACCACCTTGCCCCAGCTAACCACCCTTCTACTTTCTGTTGTACTATCATCTTATAGTTGTCTATTTTCTTTCAGTTTTGTCAAGTTTTACTTTCTATATTTTGAAGCGGTATTACTGATTCTACTAGTTTAGAATTGTTTAGAATTTAGAATC
>NW_012104909.1:362621-363524 GCF_000951045.1 Mandrillus leucophaeus | reverse complement strand
ACTCCTCAGCAAATGTACAAGAACACAAATTATAACAAACTGTCTCTCAGGCAATGAGGTTTTCTAAATATACAATCATGTCATCTGCAAAGAGGGACAATTTGACTTCCTCTTTTCCTAATTGAATATCCTTTATTTCTTTCTCCTGCCTGATTGCCCTGGCCAGAAATTCCAACACTGTGTTGAATAGTAGTGGTGAGAGAGGACATCCCTGTCTTGTGCCAGTTTTCAAAAGGAATGCTTCCAGTTTTTGCCCATTCAGTATGATACTGGCTGTGGATTTGTCATAAATATCTCTTATTATTTTGAGATACGTCTCATCAATACCTAATTTATTGAGAGTTTTTAGCATGAAGGGTTGTTGAGTTTTGTTAAAGGCCTTTTCTTCATCTATTGAGATAATCATGTGGATTTTGTTTTTGGTTCTGTTTATATGCTTTATTACATTTATTGTTTTGCATATGTTGAACCAGCCTTGCATTCCAGGGATGAAGCCCACATGGTCATGGTGGATAGTTTCCTCAACTTTTAAATAAGGTAATAATAGTGATCAAGAGAAATTTTATGAAGCATAATTGAGTTAATAGTTATTAAGTGCTTAAAGGAATTCCAAAATTTATAGGCTATGTAACTATTTGCTAAAATACAATATTTATCAAGATATAATTTTATGAGGACAAAATAATCTAAAATTAATTTTAAATTATATTCCCAATACAGATTCAAAGGAATAAAGATATTTATTTATATATAACATAACATAACATTACAGACTCAGTCAAAAATACATTTCTTTAGCTACACAATATTAATATTTAAGAAACGCTTAAATGTTACAACCTGCAAAAATATTTAGCATTATGTATATTATATAGTACAAAATAATTTCATTATAAAATCATT
>NW_012104909.1:361880-362571 GCF_000951045.1 Mandrillus leucophaeus | reverse complement strand
ACATCGCACTTACTCCAAAATTGACCACATAATTGGAAGTAAAGCACTCCTCAGCAAATGTACAAGAACAGAAATTATAACAAACTGTCTCTCAGGCAATGAGATTTTCTAAATATACAATCATGTCATCCGCAAAGAGGGACAATTTGACTTCCTCTTTTCCTAATTGAATACCCTTTATTTCTTTCTCCTGCCTGATTGCCCTGACCAGAAATTCCAACACTATGTTGAATAGTAGTGGTGAGAGAGGGCATCCCTGTCTTGTGCCAGTTTTCAAAAGGAATGCTTCCAGTTTTTGCCCATTCAGTATGATACTGGCTGTGGATTTGTCATAAATATCTCTTACTATTTTGCGATATGTCTCATCAATACCTAATTTATTGAGAGTTTTTTGCATGAAGGGCTGTTGAATTTTGTCAAAGGCCTTTTCTGCATCTATTGATATAATCATGTGGATTTTGTTTTTGGTTCTGTTTATATGCTTTATTACATTTATTGATTTGCATATGTTGAACCAACCTTGCATTCCAGGGATGAAGCCCACGTGGTCATGGTGGATAGTTTCCTCAACTTTTAAATAAGGTAATAATAGTGAACAAGAGAAATTTTATGAAGCATAATTGAGTTAATAGTTATTAAGTGCTTAAAGGAATTCCAAAATTTATAGGCTATGTAACTATTTGCTAAAATA
>NW_012104909.1:358636-361830 GCF_000951045.1 Mandrillus leucophaeus | reverse complement strand
CATTCATACATTTAAAATGTATCTCCTATTGAAAAGCAGCATACAGTTTTTATTTTCAGTTCTAGTTTGTCAGCATTACTCTTTGTGTTGGAATCTTTAAAATAGTTTCATTTAATGTAATTAGTCAAGGTTTCAGAATTATATATACTATGTAATTGTTTTTGATTTAGCAATATAATTTGTTCCTTCTTCCCTCCTTTCTGGCTTCCTTAAGGGTTAACCAAATGCATACATATTCTATCATACATTTGATTATAAAATTACTAAAGTTCCAATAGCTATTACACTTTTTTACTTTTATGTCTACAAAACTTACTTCCTGTGCCAGGTTTTTCTATTGCTAGGGTATTGGAATATTTTAATAATACTGACTTTTATGTAAAGTGTTGTTATTTTAAGGAAAGTTTTTAATTTCACATATGTATTTAAACCACTGAATATTCTTTTGTATATTCCACATTTATAGATATTGACCCACATATTATATTTTCTATTGTTCTTCATACTCTCCTGAATTTCTGTGTTCCCATTTGAGAATATTTTTCTCTCTGAAAATTTTCTTTTTAATATTTATTTTTGAGAAAATAAATGTGTTGCTGGAATACATCTTTCTTGACCATCATTTTTGAAGAAATGTTTGGGATTCATAGTTGTATTTTATTCTCTCTCAAAATTATAAATATTTCATTTTATTGTCTACTGTTTTCCATCAATTTTGTTCAGAAATCAATCACTCTTAATTATACCTTTTAAAATCAAAATGTAGTTTATAATTGGGCTGTTTTTTAGATTTTTCTCTTAGTCTTTCTAAATTAATATAGGTTGGTTATCTCTAATTGAAAATCCATAATCTGAAATGTTCCAAAATTTAAAAGTTTTGAAACACTGTCATGATGCTCAAAGAAAATACTCACTGGAGAATTTCAGATTTCAGATTTTCAGATTAGAAATGTTCAGCCAATAAGTATAATCCAAATATTTCAAAATCCAAAGAAATTCAAAATCCAAACACTTCTTGTTCCAAGCATTTTAGAAAAGGAATTCTCAATATGTCCTTACTATTATATTTATTTTGTGTTTGTAGAGCTTCTTGATTTATAGTGTAATGTTCGAAAATATGTAAATCTCTGAGTTTTGTTTTCAGTAATTATCATTTACAAATTTTCCCTAACTTATTCTCTTCCGTGTCTCCTTCGGAATCTACAATTTCTTACACTTAGACATAAATGCACACACACACATATACGTGTGTGTGTGCGCGTGTGCGCGTGCATATACATAGAGATACACACATATATATGTATATATCTATATACGTATATACATATTTCTAAAACCTGGCATATCTGATAAATATTTGTTAAATTACAGAAATCATTAATGAAATGTTGGAAAGGGTCAAAATGCTATTATCTTCATTCAAAGAGGGTTCCTGCCTTTTTACTAGGCTGACAATGTGAGCCCACTAGGTGAAGTGAGCCCACTAAGACTGGGTTTCAGTTTTGATAAGTCAGGATCAGTGTTTGTGATGCTCTTGTTTTTTAGAGTAAAGAACTTCAGGTGTCCTAGCTGAGGGTGTTGGTTTGGGAACAAGATTGCTTGCCCATAATGTTTTAATTTTAATCCTTGTCTTTTGAGCAAAGCAAATTGTCAAAAACTTAAGGATTTTTGTGTAGCTTTTTATTGTCCATCTACCACAGAGCAACATAATCACCAAATTAGCTGTTAGTTTCTTAAATTTCTTCATAGCATTCCTTTCTTCACCTCTTTCTAGCACCTAAATTGGCAAATACATCCAGGCAATAAAGCAACTGCAGGATGGGGCTTATTCTTCATGTCTCCCTCATTTCCCTAGATTCAGGCCATTAGATCCTGTCTGTCCTGCTTATAAGTGTTCAATGCCTTCAAACACCTCTGATTTGCATTCTATCTCACCATTTCCATTCATTCTCAGTGAACATTGCTTGTTAACAATTAATTATATCATAGTTGTCAGTAAATCTAACACAGGAAGGATAAATACATTCTCCATGGCATTGTTCCTTTTATTTTACAAAGTAATTTTAGTATTTTTATTTTTTTAAAAAATAAAATGAGCTTGCAATCCTATTTCTATCATACAAAATCATGTCACCATTGTTAATTGTGTACTTAGCTTTGCCATATCCTTGTGAAAAGCTTTTAGATTTAGGCTATAGTTGGTTTTGCTAATGTACTGAAATATATATTTTTAAACTATTAACATGGGTAGCTATTATAACTTTCTAAATAATGCTTACTCAGTAGCAGGCATTTAAATAAACTTTACGTATATTAATTATTTCAACATTACAATAGATATCTGAAATAATCATTATTCTCTTCATGTTAATGATGAGAATACAGAGGAATGAAAAGAGGGAATAGATATTCAAGATCACACAACTACTAAGTGATGGAGCATTGATTTGAGCCAGTATCATAAGGGAGTCAGTACTCAAAGACACCATGCTATGCTTTTATTCCTAAAATCAAATAAAGAGTTTATTTTATTTTTAGATTTAATATGTAGCAACAAGATATCTCCATATATGCTATTTTTATAATTTTTTTAAAAATAGTATTGAAAATTTTGATTACTGTTTAAAAGTCAGTTGGCCTCTGTTTGAATCTCACCACTGTCAGTAATAAATAAGAAAACAACCTTGAAGAAACTTTGAAGATAAATCAAAAATTTTGAAGATTTTTTTTCTCCTCATACCTCAGTTTCCTGAACTTTTTTTTTTCTTTTTTTTTAATTATACTTTAAGTTCTAGGGTACATGTGGACAATGGGCAGGTTCATTACATATGTATACATGCGCCATGTCGGTGTGCTGTACCCATTAACTCATCATTTGCATTAGATATATCTTCTAATGCTATCCCTCGCCATTCCCCTCACTCCATGACAGGCCCTGGTGTGTAATGTTCCCCTTCCTGTGCCAAGTGTTCTCATTGTTCAATTCCCACCTGTAAGTGAGAACATGGGGTGTTTTGTTTTTTGGCCTTGCAATAGCTTCCTGAGAATGATGGTTTCCAGCTTCATCCATGTCCCTACAAAGGACATGAACTCATCCTTTTTTATGGCTGCATAGTATTCCACGGTGTATATGTGCGACATTTTCTTAATCCAGTCTATCATTAATGGACATTTGGTTTGGTTACAAGTCTTTG
>NW_012104909.1:350542-354692 GCF_000951045.1 Mandrillus leucophaeus | reverse complement strand
TTAATATTTAAGAAACGCTTAAATGTTACAACCTGCAAAAATATTTAGCATTATGTATATTATATAGTACAAAATAATTTCATTATAAAATCATTTACCCCTCAAAAGGCTATTTATTCCTTTTCATCAAATTTACTGCTGAATATGCAGTATATACTCATTTATGTAATTCCTAAACTTAGATTAACTTTTGTTCCACATTAGTCCTTTTCTAAATTTAAACTGAATTCCTCACGCATTTTTGTCTTCTCTGTTATATTATTTTGTTTAATTTCAGATATTTTTCATAATCTTTCTCACCCTTTATTTCCTGTTTTTTCTTGACTAATAAAATTTTTTTGAAAAATTACTTGTACTTTACTCTTCTATGATTCAGAGAGATAGCATTACTGATAACTATTTTGCCCTTATTAGAGAGATCTTCTCTCATCTGGAAACCTGGCATAGATAAATTGCACATATTTTCTATTGGTACTTAACATTTTTTTTTCTGTTCAGATTTTATATGAACATACCTTTAGGTCATAGACTATAGATAATACAAGATATGATTTATAATATAAATAATTAAAACCTAATATTTTGTTTTACAACCTAAAAGAAAATCTTGGCTATAAGACAAATCTGTATTTACATAATAGCTCCACTAAATATTACCTTCACTTGCCCTTATTAAAAAGTTGAAGAAATCTTGACTTCTTTTTTAATTTCCTGGAGCAAAGAAAGTATTTAACATGCATTTTATGGAACTGAAACAAACATAATATGAGTTTTCAAGTAACAGTATGGATTACTAAAACTAAATCCATGTCAGCATATCAAGGATAAAATGCAATGCATAAATTTTGGGAAAATATATAAAGGAGGTTATTCATCTTTGTAAACTACTCCCTATTCAGAAACTCAAAACTGTTTACATGATTTTAGAAAAAAGGGTTTATATTATTTTCTAGATATATATGTGTGTATGTAATCATAATTTATCAGAAATATTTTAATTTTTCTATCAGAATACAAAGTTGATGATCAGTGCTTAAAAAAAAGTCAATGAGTTGGGGAGTGATAGAAAAATTGAATACAATCAATCTTTCTGAATTGTTCCACAATGGAAGTTTCAAATTATGATAAAAAATTTCATTTGTCTACTCATGTATTTGCTCTTTAGAATTCATGTACATGTTCCAACACATTAATTGTTATAGATCAGCATGAAGCAGGCTCACTGAGCAGTGGTTACTAATTTGTTTGTGTCCGGTGAGACAGAATATCCATACACACAAGTTAAATGAAACAGATTTCTTACTTACAGGTAGAACACAACGGAGAACATAAGCTTAAGGTTCTTTGTGAGCCAGTCCCCCAAGATGCAAAAAGCTGCTTCAGGCAGATGGAGTTTCATCCACATGCGCACCGCTTGCACTGCAGCTGAGATATCCCAGAATGCTGTCTGCCCTGGGTTTTATAGCCTGGAGCTACAAGACAAGTGGGTTGCAGGGTTGAAGAATACTTCTAGGTGGAAACTGGAACAGAGCCTGAGCTTTCCAAGCCAGTTTTTTCCTATAGGAATGTTACATTGCCAGCACATTCTACAATTATGATTGAGAACTACAGATGAGAAAAGTAGAACTGGGTCAATCCTAGGCCACCCAGACAACTGTCCTGTAATCAAGAACTCCATCTACAGATGTACAAGGACACACTACTATTTAGCATCTTCTGTAAACCACACATATCAGAAAAGCGGTAAATAGGATGTGGGTGTGTGGATTGTTCTCTTATTGTGTCTGTTAGAAACTCGTAGTCCTTATAGCTATATATTTCTCTCTTCCACTCTCTGTTGTTCTATCAACATGTATTATTACCACTGTATTTCTTAGAGTAAAATATATTTTATTCTCATTCATGATGTTTGTACACACCTGTGCCTTTACATTAGATAGTCACTGTATTCTTTTCAGCTATTCCACATCTATATTTCCTTCTTCATATTTATTGCTTCGTTTTGGGAGACAACCAGTTTTCATCAAAGGACTGACTAGAATCTTCTCAAGAATAATGCAAAATTTTATTCTTATGTTCTATAACTTACGATCTCAGGAAATACTTGGTTAATGGTTGAATTTAGCTCTATGTTTTAAGGGAGGATTGCATAAACATTAACCAAATGAACTATGGAAAACCCAAGGAAATATTTGGAAATCACTTCTTGATTATGTAAGTATAATTAACAGTATTTATTATGTACCACACTTGGAATAGTGGTGTAGAGGAGCACAGCTAAACAGAATCAAAAGGAAACCATGACAAACCCAACATAAATAGTGGTCAATTACATCTTAATTTTAAAAATGATGTAATATCAATGGATTCTACAATTCTAGGCTTTCTGATTCAAGAGTGTTGGACTGATCTGCAGTCTATGGGAAAGTAAAAATTATTGGGCCTAATAAAAATGTTTAAATTGTGGATGTCAATTCTATATAAAGTGAAGGAAATTGGGATAGTCCAAAAGTTTGCAAAGCTTGAGAAACAAGAATCACAGTCATGTATCAAGAAAGCAGACTTTAGTCAGTCTCCAGTTTCCCCGGTGGTTCTTGTATCCAGAAAAACAAATTAAAAGTATAACAAAATTGGATAGAAATAAAAAACAATCACACAAAACAGGCATCATTGGGATAGCAAAGGTGTATTTCTGCCACGTATATTCTTAGGCACTAAATTCCATTCACTACTTCTTATTATTTTGGTTGGGTTCCAGTATTGGAGCAGTAGAACACTATATTGAAACTCTCTTAAAATGAAGATTGTGAATAGTATAGTCTAATGATTTACTCTACTTACAGGTTAACAAGACAGCCTGTAACTACTTCATGACTGCTAGCAGAAGACACTAGTCTATGGGATAGAGACAAACAACTTTATTATTCAATGGCCATGTCTTCATATTGTTTGTGTCAGTTTCCTTTATTCCAATTCAATGCCCACTGAGGTTACTCAAAACGGCCTATGAAAGAAGGCTCTACAGGCAGTAAGTTTTATTACAAGAAAGTAAAAATGTACTTGGGGGACATACAGCTTTTACCATGAGCAGAACCAAGCCTACTTTCTGTCCAGGGGAAGACATAAACTTATTCTTTAAGATTGTTCATAGCAAATGCAACTCTGAAAAACATTCGAGATAATGAACAGCCAGGACCTTGCATTTTTGGAGGAGTTGGCAACTTACATGGAATCTCAGCCCATGGTGGATTGCTTCCGGACCCTTAGCAGCTGTTGTCAGCCCCTCAGGTACAGCACCAACTCAAGCTAGGAAAAATCAAAGATAGCCTGAAAGAAGTGTGGACGATAAAGACTCAGTTCGAATTAACGTAATTACCACGGAGAAGAGCAAAAGTGATTGTACACTCAAGCTAATTCACTATATAAAAGGAGGTCACAGGTATAACATTGTATTCAAAGAGATGTCATTTGAATATGTCACAAGTTGAAAACCAAAACAAATTTACTCTATTTTATAATCTATTCTTTACACTTCTGTATGCAGAAATCCACATTTCTAAAGCTTCATAAATCTTCCTCATATGCACTATATTACTTTGTTACAAAAGTACTTTGGAAAGTTTTTCAGGGTTGTTGTCTGGGAATTAACTTCCACATAGCAGATCAAAACCTAAAATGCAATTTAGAAACACTTCAAAATGAATAATAGCTTTTTCATGTTGGAACGTAACATAGAAACACATTCAATCCAAGTTATTTTTTGTTACACTATAATGCTATCAATTGACAAAGATGACCAGTTCATTATTTTCAAAGCAACATTACAATATTATGCAAAATCTCACATTCCGTGTCCAGTACCCAGTTGTCAGAATCAGCTTTTAAAGAAGTTTTTAATTTGACCTGCCAAACCTCTCTGCACCAAAGTATAAAGTTCATCATAAGGTTTTCACACAAACAAGAAATGAGAAGCAGTGAGATTTTCCTTATTATCCTATTATATTTATATTTATATTCCACATTGTGGCTTGTCATTTTACTTTATTCATGGTGTCCTTTGTGGCACATAGTTTGTAATTTTGATATTATCCAGTTTACTGATCTTTTCTTTTGTTGTTTGTGCTTTTGCTATCCTATTTAATATTTTTTT
>NW_012104909.1:350150-350492 GCF_000951045.1 Mandrillus leucophaeus | reverse complement strand
AGTTTTTTCCAATTCTGTGAAGAAAGTCATTGGTAGCTTGATGGGATGACATTGAATCTATAAATTACCTTAGGCAGTATGGCTATTTTAACGATATTGATTCTTCCTATCCATGAGCACAGTATGTTCTTCCGTTTGTTTATGTCCTTTTTTATTCGTTGAGCAGTGGTTTATAGTTCTCCTTAAAGAGGTCTTTCACATCCCTTATAAGTTGTATTGCTAGGTATTTTATTCTCTTTGATGCAATTGTGAATGGGATTTCCCCATGATTTGGCTCTCTGTTAGTCTGTTATTGGTGTATAAGAATGCTTGTGATTTTTGCACATTGATTTTGTATCCTGA
>NW_012104909.1:348528-350100 GCF_000951045.1 Mandrillus leucophaeus | reverse complement strand
GTTTGTTGTCAACACACTTCCTTTCACATTGAATGGTCTTTACACTCTTGTGTCAATAAAATCATTTGACCTATATGTATCAATTTATTTTTGGACTCCCAATTTTCTACCCTTGGGCTACATGTCTATCCTTGTGCCAGTAAAACATTTTCTTGATTAAGGTTGTTTTGTAAATAAGTTTTGAAATGGGGAAGTATCAGTCTTCTTACCTTTTTCTTTTATTTATGGGATTTTTATGGCTTTCTAGTTCCTCTGAAATGCTATACAAATTCTAAAACCAGGTCTTTAATTTCTACAAAGAAGTCAGCTGGAACTCTGTCAGAAATAACGTCTAATTTGTATATCAGTTTGGAAGTATGATCATTTAATAACATTAAGTTTTTTAACCCATGAACATTTTTATTTATTTAGATATTCTTAATTTTTTGAATATTTTATGCTTTTTACAATATTAGCTTTAACACTTTTTGTTACAATTATTCTTTAGTACAGCAGATCCTTGAATAACATTACTTTGTTTAGCATCACTTTGTTATAATGTTGAAAAGAAAACAAATTGATTTCTCACAGAGGTCACTGTCTGTGGGGAGTTTGCATGTTCTCCCCATGCCTGCATGAGGTTTTTAAAGTTTATCCAGTTTCCTCTCACATCCCAAAGATGTGACCTTAGGCTTATTGACATGTCTAAATTGTCCCAGAATGAGTGAGTGTAAGATATATGTAAGAGTGCACACTCTGTGATGAAATGGCATCCTGTCCAGTGTTGGCAACCAGTTTGTGCATTGAACTGCTGGGTTAGGCTCTGGACCTTAGTGACTTTGAACTGAAATAAGTAGGTTGAAAAATGCATGCATGAATGAATACAAATTATTGTAATATAGAAGTGTGTAAAGTTAGTGAAAATTATACAGATACATGACAATGAATGGTGTGGTACCTAAATGCTCAGCAAGACTTCCACGTTTGTTACTGTTTGTTTTTGATCTGCATGGTGTTAAGAGGTACTTCTTACAATTTTCACTTTGCAAACACTTATTCGTTAATTTAACTCACATCACCACGACCACCATCACCCACTAAGTCACCAAAAATTGAGTAAATAATTATTACTTTTTACTATTAACCTTTCTTAAATGTAGGTATGGCTCACATTTATTATAATGTTTAATATTAGAAGTTTTTCTTATTTATTTAGAATTTTGATGATGTTGCTGTGATCAGATATACACTGTATGATCTTACCACTTGTTTACATTAATTTGACTGTGGTAAAATTGGTTTCATTATATGTTTGTTTGTTTGTTTGTTTTTGCTTAATATCACAGTACTAACCTATTGGCTACATTAATTGTAGACTTATTGCATTTATTTTTATGCTACTGTGAGTGGAATTGTCTTGTAAACTTTATTTTTTTTTGGATTTTTCATTGCAAGCATATAAAAATACCATTGATCTTTGTGTATTTATTCTGTATCTTGCAAACTTTTGTATGCATGTAAAGTTCTATACCTTTTGGCAGGTTTCTTAGAATTGTCTATATAAAAGTTGAAGTCATCCAAATATAGCGAGAG
>NW_012104909.1:340235-341951 GCF_000951045.1 Mandrillus leucophaeus | reverse complement strand
ATAAAGACACATGCACACGTATGTTTATTGTGGCACTATTCACAATAGCAAAGACTTGGAATCAACCCAAATGCCTATTATAGCAGCCTTCATAGTTGTTGAGAGAGATTTTAGGTCAAAATTTTCCTAAGCGCTTTTGCAAATGAAGTCAGTTTTTTTTTGTTTGTTTGTTTGTTTTGTTTTGTTTTCATAAATGTTTAAGGGTCAATCATTTTGTGGCCATTTTCTTCTCCTGCCCCAGGCAAAATCTGATCTAAGGCTCGTCAGCTAGGGGCAGGGTGTGTTTCTTCTGAGTCACCCTTCAACTCTAGGACTTGAGTAGTGGGCAGGGGCAGCCACTTATGCAACTTTTGGCTTACTTCTCATGGAATAAAACCACCATCTCATAAGCTGGGCAAGGCCTATTATAACTCCAATATTCTCAGTGTGCCATATCCGTGGTAGAGTCTTCACTGTAAGAATGAAGATTAGGCAAAAGAAGGAAACCTCCACATCTCCACCCCCTTGTCTCTGACAGCTTCAGCAACAGGCAGCTTAGAGTAGGATAACAAATGGCTGAGGTTCTGCTCCTCAGGGGAAGAAAGCACTGTGACTGGGAGCTGGGATAAGAGGGAGTCCTGTGTTTCTGGCTGCAAGCATTCTAGGATGGCATCTCTATCTTACTGAACCAGGAGTTGGAGAAGGGTGAAGTCTTGGTTAGAATACTACCAACTTTCGTCTTACTTACTGAATGTTTTTTTTTTTTTTTTGAAATGGAGTTTTGCTCTATTTCCCAGGCTGGAATGAAGTGGAGTGATCTCAGCTCATTGCAACCTCCACCCCCTGGGTTCAAGTAATTCTCCTACCTCAACCTCCCCAGTAGCTGGGATTACAGGCATGCACCACCACGCCTGGCTAATTTTTGCATTTTTGTAGAGACGGGGTTTCGCCATCTTGGCCCGGCTGGTCTTGAACTCCTGACCTCAGGTAATCCATCCGCGTCAGCCTACCAAAGTGCTGGGATTACAGGTGTGAGCCACGGTGCATGGTCTACTAAATGTTTTATAGATTGGCTTGATACCTGTTTCTTCATTTGCTTTTAACCCTTACAAACATTTCCAAAAGCTTAGAGTGTTTTAATGATTTTTTAAAAATAATTTTTATGAATTTCACTGGAGACTTTAGCTCTTTATGTTGTCATGACAGAATAGTAGGTTGAGTTGTTATCACATTTTATTACTCTGGCTTCCTCTTCTGCTTCCCTCTTTCATTTCTAAGGACCCTCATCATTACATTGGGCCGACTTGGACAGGTCAAGATAATCTGGATTTTAAAGTCTGACAATTTAACAATTATAATTCCTCTTTCACATGTAACATAATATATGTATAGATTCCAGCAATTAGAACATAAATTTCTTTGGGAAACCATTATTCTATCTACCAAATATAGCCAATCAGTATAACACATTTGCTTATGCTGAATGAAAAGCAAGGAATGGGCATGAATCTCAAGCTGATCTTAATTCCTGATATCCAGAAGTTTTCTATCAGATCAATGGAAATTCTCATTTTTTAAATTACAAGCTTTTAGCCCATAAAGTAAGCAATTGTAGGTGGCTATTTTTAACATTAAAAAATGGGGCCAGGCGCAGTGGCTCACGCCTGTAATCCCAGCACTTTGGGAGGCCGAGGCGGGCGGATCACAAGGTCAGGAGATCGAGACCATCCTGGCTAA
>NW_012104909.1:336099-337519 GCF_000951045.1 Mandrillus leucophaeus | reverse complement strand
TGTACTATATTTTTCTGAGATTCTGCTTATTTTTCATTTTTTTTTAGTAAATCAGCCTGCATAATCTTTATTGATCTTTGTTAAAGTTCACTAATTTTTTTCCTTTCCTTATTATTCACTGAGTTCCTCTCAGTGGATATTTTTAAATTTCAGTTATTATATCTTTCATCCCTAAGATTTCCATTTTATTTTTATTTTTAATATCTCTTTTGTATTGATATTTTCTATTTAATGTTACATTATCATATCTTCATTTATTTCTTTAATCATAATTATCTTTAGTTATGCAGACATATTTATATGTTTACTTTGAAATCTAACATCTGGTTATTCCAACAAGGAGTTTCTGTTAACTGCTCTTATTTAATTGTGTGATCTTGCTTTCCTGTTTATTTGCCTGTCTTGTAATTTCTTGTTGGAAATTTGGTACAGGTTGAGTATTCTTAAGCCAAAAATTCAAAATTGAAAATGCTCCAAAATCTGAACTTTTTCACTCCCACCATACCACTAGTGGAAAATTAAATACCTGACCGTATGTGATAGATTAGAGAAAAAAACATAGTAAAAACTTTTTTTGTGTGGACAACATTATTTAAAATTGTGTATACAATTATCTTCAGGCTATGTGTATAAGGCTTATATAAAACATAAGTGAATTTTATGTTTAGGCTCGGGTCCCATCCCCCAGATATCTCATTATGTATACGCAAATATTCCAAAATCCAAAACACTTTCCATCTTAAGCGTTTCAGATAAGAGATATTCAAACTTTATTAGATCTACTCTGGTTAAAGTTTTCTACCCTTCCCTGATCCCCTCATGCTTCTTACTGTTATTTACTTGTTATTTGACTGGCTGAACTATTTCAGTGAAGTTTATTTCTTACTCTACTCTAGTCTTCACCCTACCCTCAGTGTTACGCCTCTGATGTTTCATCTCAGGGAGACATCATTTTGTGGTGCCCATTGCCATCCTGTGATTACAGTGGTAGGGTTCTCTTTCTATCTTTCCTAGCCACCATGCAGTTGTCAAGTTCTACCAGTTGCCAAAGGATTGCTTTACTGCTGTTAATAATGTCTGGAACATAAATTCCTCTACAAAGTAATCAAATAAAATTTTAGCTTCTTCGAAGGATAATTTCTGGGGTTATTCTTTTATATATTCTGAAACTAGCAGAGCTCTTTCCAGTTCTTATTCCTGGGTTCTTTCCTATAAACTAGCTGGCTTAAATTACAGGCTGTATCTATTTTAGATCTGTGGATCTCTTCCCGAATGCCTATTACAGCAGTCTTCATAGTTGTTGAGAGAGATTTTAGGTCAAAATTTTCCTAAGCTCTTTTGCAAATGAAGTCAGTTGTTTTTTTGTTTGTTTGTTTGTTTTGTTTTGTTTTCATAAATGTTTAAGGGTCAACCATTTTGT
>NW_012104909.1:310052-334239 GCF_000951045.1 Mandrillus leucophaeus | reverse complement strand
AATTTCTGAAAATAAGGACACTGGCAAGAAAAGCCTAGCTAAGAGGTAATAAAAAGTGTTAGTGTCTGGACAGTATTATTTGAGCACCTACTTCCAATCATCTGTGAAGTCACATTTATTCCTCAACTTTTCTTACAGGTTAGATATAAGCTGAAGTATTACATATACATTCTCACACAGAAACATACATGTATCTATGCCTATGGAGTGAACTAGTTTGAATTGTGAGGGCTTTTTAAAAAATCATGAAATACAAAGAAACCTAAGTAAATGAGTCAATTGTATTTTAATTACTTACAATTATATTGTTGGTCCTTTCTTAAAGAGAGAGTTATGCATTTGAAGATATATTCTTCATTTGAATTAATTTCTTCATATGCTCTTTGCAATGTCATAATCTCTGAATTAATAGATTATCAAAGTATTCTGGCTTAGTTATATGAAAATCTGTAATCATCCTTTCACATGTTTAATGTCAGTAATTTGTGGTTGTTTTGTAAATTTTCCCAAATAGGCTAAGATTTAAATATGCAAAATGAGGGGAGGATTAAGCAATGAATAAGAGACAGCAGATGGAGATAAGACACAGATTTTAAACATATATTTATGAGCTTATGCTATAATGTGTTGATGAGTCAGGACTCATTACCCCAATATATGGCACCTTGGTATTTAAGGAAACAGGAGAAGCAGGAAGGTTTCTCTTGTTTCTTCTCCCCTTTTATGTCTTTTTATGTCTGCCCTAAAGCAGGACATGAAAAAAATCCTCTGACGTTCCCGTGCGGTCATGAGACCTTCACTGAAGAAGTACCCTTTCTATATTCAGAAAAAAGGAATGTCCCTGTCTCTAAAAATACAGGAACATAGAGAATAATTTGAACAAAGAGACCTCGATAAGCTCCCCCTCCCCTTTTTACTACCATTAGATTGTACACGTTTTGTACAGTCATATGTCTGCATGACTGTCTACTTCTTCATCTGTTTCTTTAGGTGTAGGCTGAAAAACACACAGGTTTTCCTGTTTCCTTGGATCTTCATTTCTGAAGGCTCTTGTGCCATGTGAAATTTATATTAAATAAATTTGTATGCTTTCCTTCGTTAAGCTGTCTTTTATTACAGGTGCCTCCGCCATGAACCTTGAGTGAGCTGAGGAAAATATATGACATTTTTGTCCCTACAATGTGTAGGAGAGGCAGGATACTGGATTGTGGAAACAAGCTGCCTGTATTAAATTCTCAGCTGTGCATGTTAGCTGTAGGACTTCTGACATATTACTTAACTGAAACTAAAATATAAAATCATATTTTTAAGCATGACAGAACAAGTAATGGCATCAAAAACATGCAGATGATAATATGCCTCATAGTTATTGTGAAAATATATATTATCTCCAAAGAATAGTATATGCCTGGAATATGGAAAGAACTAATTAGGATTGTAAGATTGTAAGTGTATGTCCTTCAATTTTGTGCTTCAGGTAGCTCACTTGCATCACACTAGCCTTGATTCTGATGCTTAATCAAGAAACTGAAATTAAAGAATAAATAAATAAGAATTAACTAACTTGAGAGCACTTTCTTAGAAAACAAGATAACACTACATAGGATACAGATAATTTATGCTTTAAGACTGAAAGAGCTCTAGTTTTAACTCTGGGAAAGTTTTGATAGGACTATATGAATTTGAATCTTGCCTAAGATAAAGGCATTAGCATTCAATAAATGATAAATAAAGTTCGGAATTTTCCTGGAAAACACCCGAGTGAGTTTGTTTACTGATGGTTTGAACTGGCATAACCAGTAAGACAGCAATGGCTTACTTAAAAAACTCAGAAAGACGTAACAATACCTACTGTGCACTTTTGCCTTGAGTTCTCAATAAGCCAAGATTTCAGCTGAATCTTGACAAACATATTGTTTGGCGTTAAAGATTACCATAAAGGAGGAATAAAGGAATGCCCTTGAATTTAAACTATGTATGTAGTGATAGGACACATATGACCAACATGCAATTGATACTGCCTGTACATCTGAAGTATAATCATTAATGGGCTACATGTAATATAGAAGAAAATTATTTACTTTTGTTGATATTTTTGATAGATAAATGCCAATTGAAATTCTCAGAATTTTTTGATGACACAACTTGCCATTATATTGAATAAAACAATATATGACCTGAACACTGAATCCAAAATTTAGGCTACAGGAATAAATCTAAGAAATTAAAGAAAACAAACAAAGCAAATTGTTTCTTATTTATAACATATAGTTTTCCACAAAACAATTATTTTTATTTTCTACCACTAATTCAATAATAATAATAATAATATTATAATAATAATTATTATTATTATTTTTGAGATGGAGTCTCACTCTGTCACCCAGGCTGGAAGTGCAGTGGTGTTATCTTGACTCACTGCAGCCTCTGTCTCCTGGGTTCAAGCAATTCCCTGCCTCAGCCTCCTGAGTAGCTGAGATTACAGGCAAGTGCCACCACATCCAGCTAATTTTTTTTGTATTTTTGGTAGTAGTTTCTCCATGTTGGCCAGGCTGGTCTCGAACTCCAGACCTCAGGTGATCCGCCCACCTCGGCCTCCCAAAGTGCTGGGATTACAGGCGTGAGCCACCGTGTGTGGCCTCAATTATAATATTTTTAAAATTTTAGTATGGTTTTGTTAGTTATCACTACAGATAACAAAAACAATTTATTTCCCTATAGAACTGGCCATATTATAAATATCTGTAATATAACTTAATGTGTTTAAGTTTTTATTCCTTAAGGAAAAAGTAATTTACCATTAAGCTTCATTCAATGATTTTAATATTTTATATTGAGACTTATACTTTTTCTTTAGTTTGAATAGGACAGATGATTTCTTTCACGTATTTGAGGTTGATTTCACAAACAACTTTGGATGTAAAGCAGCTGGTATTCAAATTTTAAACATCTAAACTCTGCATTAAAATATTCATTTAAGATTTATAGATTGTGAAAATCACCCATTCCGTACAGAGTAAAAAATGATAACTGACACAAAACTACTTTAAAATAAGTCATTTGGTGGCAAATACAATTTGCACAGGAAGCAAGAGAGTTTTGGGGGCACAGTGGGAAGTCAGAACTGTTCATTAATTTACAAAAAGTCATAGATTACTTAAAATTCTATGCTCGGTATAAAACATTTTAGAATCACAGAGGTATTTCACTTGTTAGTTACTATACCTAGCTTGTTTGATAAAGCAGTTACGAGATTGTATCATTTATATAAGGCATTTAAAAAATCTGCTTTACAGACCTGAAACTAAAATATAAAATTATATCTTTAAGCATGATAGGGCAACATTTTATTCTATTTTAACTCAGACCTTCATTATACGATTTTTAAATACGAATTTTTATTATTATTAAATGATTCCACATGTTTCTCTGTTTGGAATTAGGATAGCTAAGTAGTGTTCCTCTTATCCTTTGTTGATAGCTCAGTCATTTAATACTGCTTATCTCTGTGTATTCGATTAAAATTATCCCATTATTGCTTAGGGCTTCTGCAGTAGTTAGCCACTGTGCTGTTCATCATTCATATTACAAATGAAGTACATAAATTCAGACAGAAGTACATAAATTAGAAGCCTTGTTGTTAATCATGTGTATTTATCTTTGTATGAATTTGGGATGAGCAGCATACATTTGTAGGTCGAATGACTAAATACAGTGACATAGCATAGAATTCAATAAACTGCCTTATGTCAGTGACCTTATGATTAAAACAACAACAACAACAACAATAACAACAACAACAAAAATACTGAGCTAAAGATATAATTATCTATGTGTGGTCTTAAGTCACTAAATAAAAATCGAATGGAAACCCTGTTCTGTGAAAAGTATAATCCATAAATAAAGAAGAAATAATTAAATCAATATTTGACCAAAGTTATGCCATTAATAAATGAATAAACATTTATTTAAAATCCCTTAGCCAAACAAAGGCCATCCTTCATGATTATTGTCTCTTTACCTTCATTGATAAATCATAATATCTTTTGAGATCACCACACACTGAATTATTTAGTTTTTTCCTAATAAACTCTGTTCTCTTTCACTTGTTTTGTTTTGTTTTGTTTTGTTTTGCTTAGTACGTGGGCCCTTTCTCTGTGTGCAATGTTTTCCATAATTTCTCTCCTTTTGAAACATATCCCTATGCTTTCAAGCCACTTGCATCTTCTTGACTTTTACTTATCAATCACTTCACATGAAACTTCTCTTTAGATAACCAGATGACTGGCTAAATGGCTTTACTAATGTGCTGCCAGGTGTTCTGTGTATATATCATTAAACACTTATCATTTAATATTGCACCTGCAGCCACTGAATCCTTTCACATGATTGCTGAGAGCAGAGAATATATTCTTTCAACATTGTATCGTCAAGGACTAACAACATACCCAGAAAGAGTATTTAGCTGCCTGATAAATATTTCCAGAAAAATATTCATAATTAAATGAATGAATATTGAAAGAAAAGTTTGAGTTTGAAATTAACTCTTTGATTTAAAGATGTATTACTGGGGCCTAATGTCTCATTATATTACATTATTATTATTTTATATCAAATTTATTTCAATTAAATATAGAAAATCTATAAAGTAGAGGACAGTGAATCCTCTGAAATATTTAGGCAGTATGTTTTAGATTTCTACTTTTCCTTCTTTCTGTACGAGAAATACAAATTCAGTATGTCTGTAATTCTGTATCATATCCACTATACTTCTGCTGATGTATTTGTGATCAAAACTCTTCAGTTCTGTTGAAATTAATTAATAAACTGTATCAAATATGTTGACTCAATATCAAGCAATTACTTTTACAAGAGAAGTAGAATTATTAAGTATCTGGCCTCAGATGATACTGTGAAAGACAACACATTCAGGCAGAAATAATTAACTAGCACATGGCTTCTATAAAATTTGTCAGCCAAGATTTGATATATAAAATAAGTTTTAGCTTTAGAAATGTATATATTTGCAAATATATTTTCATCTTTTACAGTAGTGTCACAAGAAACTTTCAGTGCAGAGGATTTAATAATGAAGTAAAAAAATATATATAATTTCTGTGCAAATATTTAAATAGACATTTTGCTTATAGAGTTGATTATACTCCCTTAAACAACTCACATTATTCATTATTTTTAATGAAATTCTGAATATATCTTTTCATTAAATGCACTGACTACACTTCTTTGCATTCTACATAATCTTTCTTTACTTCAGGCTAAAAGTCACATTTAATTTGATTTCCATTCCAAGTCACATAATTCCATTTTCTCTGTTTTCCAAAACATTGTCTCCTCCATCTTCTCCCTTAACTAGATGAGACCTTGTCAGGGGTACAGAATCCAAAGGTCAAGAAAAAAAAGCATGGGAATTAAATCTTTTGATATCATTTATCAATTCACATCACCTAGGAATTCTTTCCTTTTTTTACTAGATGTGTCGATACCTAGGGTGAGATTTTTCATTTGATGTGTATTCATTTACATATAATCCTAGATCTTATAAAAATTGTTAATAATCTCAAAGGAAAATTACTGAGAAATTTTAAATAATAAATGTAACATCATTTAAGAGCAGTTTTTCACAGTGTAACTGTACTCTTATTGGCTAATTTTCTGGCAGAAAAAATTTGTCCTTTATGCAAATTTTATAAAAATTATTCAAGTAATCAGAAAGTTAATTCAATAATTGATATTTTTAATAAAAATTGGATTATTAAAAAGCAATCACTTTGAAAATAAATTATTCATATTTAGGGCTTTTGTAACATTTCATACTTTTAAATATTTTCTTTGGATTTTTTTAATCTAACTGATTTTAGTCAATTAAAAAGAATATCTAGATTAATTCACATTTTCTTGTTTCTTGTGATTGATTTTGTATATCATACACATCAAATTTCATATAAAATGAGGGCTACCTTCTCTAGTCCATCATATATATCTACATCATTTTTAAAACTTTTATTTTAGTTTTGGGGGTAGGTGTGAAGATTTGTTATATAGGCAAACTTGTGTCTCAGGCATTTATTGTACAGATTATTTTGCTACTCAAGTATCAAGCCAGTACCCAATAGTTATTTTTTTCTGCTCCTCTCCCTCCTCCCACCTTCCACCATCAAGTAGACCCCAGTGTCTGTTGTTCCCTTCTTTGTGTTCATGAGTTTTCATCATTCGGCTCCCACTTACAAGTGAAAATATAGCATTTGACTTTCTGTTTCTACATCAGTTTGCTAAGGCTAATAGCCTACAGCTCCATCCATGTTCCTGCAAAAGACATGATCTCATTCTTTCTTATCTCTGTATAGTATTCCATGGTGTATATATACCATATATTTTTAATCCAATCTGTCACTGGTGGGCATTTATGTTGATATCGTGTGTTTGTTATTCTTAATATTACTACAATGAACATTCACATGCGTATGTTTTTATGACAGAATGATTTATGTTCCTCTGGGTATATAACCCAGTAATGGAATTTCTGGGTCGAATGGTAGTTCTGCTTTTAGCTTTTTGAAAAACTGCCATATTGCTTTCCCCAGTGGTTGAACTGATGCATACTTCCACCAGCAGAGTGTGAATGAATGTTCCCTTTTCTCTACAACCTTGCTGGCAATTGTTATTATTTGACTTTTTAATAATAGCCATTCTGACTGATGTGAGATGGTATCTCATTGTGGTTTCGATTTGCACTTTTCTAATGCTCAGTGATAGTGAGCTTTTTTTTTTTTTTTTTTTTTCCCCGTATACTTGCTACATGCCTGTTTGTCTTTTTTTGAAAAATGTCTGTTCATGTTTTTTGCCCACTTTTGAATGGGGTTGTTTTTTTCTCTTGTTAATTTATTTAAGTTCCTTACAGATGCTGGATATTAGACCTTTATCAGATGCACAGACTGCAAATATTTTCTCCCATTCTGTATATTGTCCATTTAATCTGTTGATAGTCTATCTTGCTGTGCAGAAATTACATTTAACTATTTATATCTGCATGTATATATCTTCTAAAATTTGATATTGTAATATATTTATTGTGTCCATGTATGTATATGTTTTGCAAATTAATTGTAACAGTATCCTATCTAGAGTATGTGTTTAGAATAATGTTTAAATGTTTTGATAAAAATTGTGAGGCATTTTTGATGCCAGTGTGGCAGTGTAGCAGAAGTAGGTTGTTAAAAACAGCTTCATGAAGATGTGAATATCTTGGGATAGGTTTAAAAAAAAAATTGCTTTAAAAGAACAGTGACTGTTATACAAGAAAAAGGAGAATAAGACTGATAAAAATCAAAGGCTTAACATTAATTCTCTGAACACACATTTTAGCACACAGGGCTGGATTCTGTAAAGAATATATTAAAATCAAATACAAGTTCAATGTTCAGAGAATGCAACAGTACCTACAAAGCAAAATGAAGGTAAGATTATAAAACTGACAAAGTAAAAAGTACTGATAGTCAACTGGTCTACATACACTCACCTTTTAAGATTCAATAAAGAATATTCTCTCTCTATAATAGCTTTTTTTTTTTTCTTTTTTTTTTTTTTTTTTTTTTGAGATGGAGTCACGCTGTGTTGCCCAGACTGCAGTGCAGTGGCGTGATCTCGGCTCACTGCAACCTCCACCTCCCTGGTTCAAGCGATTCTCCTGCCTCAGCCTCCCGAGTAGCTGGGATTACAGGCGCGCGCCACCACGCCCGACTAATTTTTTGTATCTTTAGTAGAGACGGGGTTTCACCGTGTTAGCCAGAATGGTCTCGATCTCCTGACCTCGTGATCCGCCCGCCTCTGCCTCCCAAAGTGCGGAGATTACAGGCATGAGTGACTGCACCTGGCCTATAATAGCTTTTCTTAAACACCCAGGGTTAATGGGGGACTCCTCATAAGTTTCCCATAGAACTCTACACAAGGTACTAAGTGTTTAAGTCTCACCCAGATCCTTTCTAGTAGCCGTGTGCATTCTCACCTCCAACCCCCGAGTACCCAGCAAAGCACATCTGCAACACTGAGTATTGCCTATTGGCTGGACACCACTTCACCTCTCTGGAGAAGGTTGTTCGTGTCTAGCATTCTGTCCTTGCACCCCTGCATTTTCTTCCTCAGACTCCCAAGTGACCAGTGACCTGTAACTGCTGTGGGGGTACAAAAGCTCAGCTCTTTTTCCTCCACGTGGGATGAAATTATAATCATTAAAGATCTTTCAAATTAATAGATATTGAGTGTTCCATAAAATTTCAAGTTCTAGTCTAAGTGCTTAAGACACATCAGTAAGAGAAAATAATACGAAATCTTTGCTTATGGAGTTTACACAAAATGAGGTTATGGATGCCATTGTATACAATATTAACACACAGCAAAGTAGAGGAGTCATATACACTTATCATTGCATTAGTGTTAATATCTGTTTTCATAGATTTGTACTTGGAAGCAAAGATATTCTAACCTAAAAGTAAGCGTCACCTATAAAGATTGTAATTGCCTGTTAAACTTGTTTATAAGGTTATAATCTAGTTAGATTATTGTGGTTACTAAACTACTATTATTTTACTGTATTTTGTAATGTTATATTTTAAAATTATAACGGAAATACAAATTTAAATTTCAAACATACTGTATAAAACTATTTGATAATGACCTTACAACACATTTGTAGAACTACAAGGATCCAGAAAACCCACATTTGGTGAAAAGATCATGATTCTAATATGGTCATGTTGAGTTTGAATTGTCCATTATACTAACCACATATATGCTTTTCTTATTATTCTTGAGATATAACAATCATATCTAAAGACGTTCACCTTACATATAATAGAAAACATACATTAAAATAAAAAATTTTAAAAACAATCCTCAAATTAATGGTGATATCTCTTTCTGTCTCTCATCCATCTTTCTGTGTACTTAAATATTTATATTCTAATTTGGCAAATATATAAGACTGCATCAGTATTAGCAACATATATTGATTTTAATATTTCTGGAAAAAATTTACAATATTTGTCTCTTGGTTATTGACTTCTCAATTTATGTAACATAGATTTTTCCTAAAGAGATATATAGATATAAGTGGAAATATTCATAGTATCTAAATATAGAAGTATGCATAAAAAATAAATATCACGAACATGACTGTATAATTGTAAATATTATTAACAATGTTTAGCAGTAGCCAAATAAATTATAAGACAGAGTACAACATAGTCATTAAAATAATTCTCCAGAAATATATGTAATAATGCCTTATCCATTTATTGTATACTTTATATACATTTATGGCTCCTATATCTCCTATATGCTAGACTATATTAAATATTGGTATTGGTTATGCAGCACTGAGCAACATATATTTAGTTAACATTCTTTCTAAATTATATATGTCAGGAAGGAAACAATTAAATAAACATCAGATAAACATAAGTAAAATTATTCATAGGTATGCTACATAAAGAATAATCAAATCTCAAGATTCAAAGCTTATGAAAAGTATAATCTAAATATTTTTAGAAGTCTATATTAACATATTTTTAGAAGACAGACTGTAAGCAAGGTGAAATAGATGTAATTGCAGAAAATACCTTGTTCTTTCTTATAGTACAGTACCATTATGTGAATGCACACATATGCATATAATAACATACATATGCACACACACACATTATCTGGGAATCAACACTGTTCCTTGAAATATAATGTGAGTACCAAATGTGAGCCGCATATTTAATCTAAACCTTCTATTAGCCAATAAAAGCATATAAAATTAAATTTAATATCTATTTTTAAACCAGTCTATCCAACATATTACTATTTCAACATTAATTAATATGAAGATAATTAAAGAGGTGTTTTACATTTTTTGTATTACACCCTCAAAATCTGGTATGTTACACTTATAGCATCTCTTAATTTCAAAAAGCCAGATTTTACATGTTCAATATAGTGTGACTAGCTGCTATCATTTTGGACAATGAAGACAATATATAAATAAATATAATTTTGAAGGCAAGAGAATTGAATTGAGTTAGATCTGGACTGGCACTTGTTGTATAGTGGGCTTACAAGAAATAATTTATTTTTACCTAATCTGATAATTCTAGTACTTCTGTCGCATATAATGTCACAAACTAAAAGTATTATAAAGTTACAAATTAATTTTGAAGTTTCATAATATGTGTATATTCAAAATAACATTAACACTTGAAACTGATGCTATGTTATTTAGAAGTCACTTATAGTTTAAAATTTATTTTAAAATTTGTTTTATTAATTTTCCTCTAAAAGTAACAATTTTAACTGAAATAATTGCCAATTAAAATTTTTAAGTCCTTATACACTTATAACAGCATGATTCCTCATTCCTGTAATCCCAGCCCTTTCGGAGGCCGAGGCGGGCAGATCACAAGGTCAGGAGATCGAGACCATCCTGGCTAACACAGTGAAACCCCGTCTCTACTAAAAATACAAAACATTAGCCGGTGTGATGGCGGGCGCCTGTATTCCCAGCTACTCCAGAGGCTGAGGCAGGAGAATGGTGTGAACCCGGGAGGCGGAGTTTGCAGTGAGCCAAGATTGCACCACTGCACTGCAGTCTGAGTGACAGAGCGAAACACCATTTAAAAAAAAAAAAAAAAAAAAAAAAAACGAAAAAAAGCATGATTCCATTTGATTCTATTTCTTCTTTAGTCTCTATAAAAATGAAAACATTATTACTTACTGCTTACCACCACCAAGATTACCTGACAGAAATATTTACATAAAGTGTTATAATAATGCTTATATTTATTGGACAATCAATATGCCAGCATTGTTCTAAGTACTGTCTATATTATGTCATATCATTTTCATTATTATCTTATAAGATATGTGATACCCATAATTATGAGACATATAAAACAGAGCAATACAAATCATTTCTGTAGTTGTTTTTCTTGGAATATGTAAGTAGAAACAACAAAAAGACTAATTTTGTAAACATGATAGTTCTGGTTATGCTGTACTTTTCTAATTTTGAAGCTTAAATTTAAGATATATGCTTAAAAATGCCCGTGATATGAATCCAAATTAATTACAGAATTTTGAGGCTACCCCTTTAGCATAGCTTGTACCAAATTTGCCTATCATAAAATAATTGAGTTCAATATTAATTATAAGCACATGTGTATTTAATTTCTATGTCTGAAAAGGCAGCAATTTACACTTAAAATTTAGAAATATTAACACAATTTTGTTTTATTTATTTAGATACATAGATATTAACATTATGCTAAATCTAACTTGGTATATTGAATGACAAGTTTTATCCCTACAGAAAATTATACTAAGAAGCAAAACAGTAGCTATATTAAGACTAAACAGAGATGGAAGTGACAGAGTTGTACTAGCCTCTTGGTGAACTTCTTTCTAGACATGTGACCTAGCAGATCAGTTGATCTCTATCCTGTACTGTACTCACCAGTAAAATATGGATAGTAGTCCTGAACTCTCGAGGTAGATGGGAGGATTAAATTAGATACTGTTAATGTAAAGCGCTTAGTTCTTTAGGAATGAAACATATAGTTCTTATTTGGTAGATGTTATGACTTTTTGGAAATAATCATTATAAGAATAGAAAGTATATTTTAGTGGTAAATAAATAAATATGGTGCCTACAAAAGCATCCAGGTGAATCATTTTTTAATAATGTAATGATAATTGACCCTGCTTTTCTATTCGTTAAGTGTGAATTAGTAAGGTTTATTTCAGATAGGTTTTTCTATATAATCATTATTTTAGTCTGAGTTCAGTTTCAGTTAATGTAGCCTGAAATGTGAATCTAGTGAGTAATGTATTTTAGTTACATTGCCAAAAATTCTGAGAAATTCTCAAATGTGCTTATCAAATGAAGTGTGTCTCTGTAAGATAACACATTTAACATTTTGGTAAAAAGGGAAAAAAGTATATAATCATAAAATTTTTAATTATTCTAAAAATTATATGTGCCATATGGTGAAATCTTTATTTTTTAATTGCAAATGTAAATATTTAAATGTTTATTTTAGTATATTTATATAATACAGAGAAGAAAACTAAACTTAATCTTTGCATTTGGAAAATAAGTGCACTCCTATAAGCGTATAAAAACACGGGCTTTGCAGTTTTGCTTAAAACATATTAATGTATATCATATAATTATTAATATTTTAAAAAATGGATTACGTTGAACACTTCCTTTTTTCTGTGGCATTTTGTGCTAGGAACTTCCTGCACTGGTACAAGTAGATATTCTTTTGAATAGTATAAAATCAATAAAATCACTGGAATGTATTTACCTAATATAGTTGTAATAAACTATGAATTAGAAATGACAGATTCCGTATAGGAGCTTTATTCAACTTTGCATAAGTTGTGGATCAGCCCAATAATATTTAAGCTTAAGTATTCAGTAGTTTAAACTTCAGCATATTTGTCAGAACTAATGTTTTATTTACACACCACAGACTTTTCTTGTCAGGCCACAGGATTTAGTGATTTTGAAACACATGAAAAGATGAATTAAAACTTTATGTCAGAATAGGAGAAAAATAAAAATAAACCTAATTATAGTCATCTGTTTTTGTTTTAGTCATTCTGTAAATTGTTGAAAAAGAAGATGAAACCTGAATGGAATGTTTCGTATGCTTTCAATAATAACAAATGGATGACTCCCTGATACAATTTTTCTTTCCACTACAAACTATTTTTGGTTCTTTTGCAGGCAGGGCCTAAACAGTAGTAGTGGAAGCTCTCAAGAGTTACTAGCAACAACCACACAAAAAAAATAAACTTTCAAAGATTTTGTTTTTGTACCATTTGAAGTCCAGCTTTAAGAAATATTTTTCAACTATATTTCCACTTTCGTGAAGCAGTGTGATTGACATTTAACCTTCAATGCGGCAACACAGCTCAGCTGAAACATCTTAAAATACCTGTTCTCAAAAATCAAAGTGGTAACTGAGAGTGAAAAAAAAATCAACACTTGCCAAAGAAGTTATACTTATCTATGGAGCCTATAATTTGCAAAAATTTTGAGACAGTTTCTATTTCCACAAATACACCTTCAGGGAAAGGTCCAAATAATGATATATTGTATTTTAAGACAAATTGGTAAATTTATATGAATTTAGTGAGTTATCTTTTTCCCTTGTGATCAACTGGAAACAATGAGTTTAGGAGTATGTGTTTCCTGGATAGAGTAACTCAGTTTTTCTCTAGGGATATTCTTTCATATTAAAAACCAGATTACTACTATAGATTAAACTATATCATAAGACCTCATTAGAAATGTAATTAACTGACAGTCCACGATTATGATCAAAGGTAAAGAAATAACAAAGGAGCCAGATGATGATATCTGAGACAATTACCATGGCATTTGGACCTAAGAACAGGGGTACTACCCTGGGCCACACGTATTGGAGTGCTTCACATATATCAACACTGAAACACAAATATAAATGTAATTTATATAGTATATTAAATAAAAATGCAAAGGTATGTCATTATAATTGTTAAGAATTCTATTAAGAAAGTTTGTTGAATTTGTACCTAATCAAGTGAATTAAATGTTCTGGAGATGGACTTTGGATGAGAACTTTGCTTGTCAGGCCACAGGATTTAGTGATACTGAGAATACAAGTAGATGATGAGAGGAAAGAAATCAGGTCACCTACAGAGAGTGCCTAAGTAAGTAGGTTCCAAAGATAAATGGTGCTTCATTTCTCCCTTCAGTTGTGTGGTGATGTTTTGGGAAGTGCTGAGTATAGTATAGTGTGAGGGACAGGAACGTTGAATAATATATGGTATGAGAAAGGGAACCAGCCTGTCCTGATTTACTGGAGAGTTTGACCTTGTCGATCTCCAGTCTAGGTTTGAAATGGTCCAGTGATGACCCAGGCATCATGGGATTCAGGCGCAACTTTGAAATCTCTGCCCTTTCCCAGAATATTTTTGCCTCTACTCCAGCTGCCTCATAAACAGTGAGCCTAGCTAGGAGAAAAAAGAAAGCAACTCCTTTGTTTCCCTGGTTGCAGAAGAATCCCTGAGGAGGAAGCAGATGGATCCTGTTATGGGAAAGCAGTTCAGGCTGAGACTACAGCTACATTTATAGATTGTGTATGTGTGTGTGTGTATGCGTGTGTGTGTGTGTTTGTGTGCAGACACCATTTTCCTTCTTGCCTCTGGACCCCACAAATATTATGGGAAAAAATGTTTACACCAAAATGGTTGTGATACAGCCTGTGAGAATGGTCCAGATACAAAGACCTGGGAGTGTTGATTGATTTCACATGGTACGTGAAAGCGACTCATCAAGAATGGCTGTGTTCATGACATAGAACACTGGGAAATTACCAGGGTTTAAGAAAACAAAGGTTTTTACTGTTAATTTTGACATATATTACATATTAAAGAAGAAATATTAAGTAGACGTAGTTATTCTGGAGTTGTGGAGAAAGTCAGATTAATAGATGATATTTAAATCTGTGGGACTACTTGTGATTTCCTAGCAATTGAGTGTAGATATGAAAGCCCTGGGAAATGCCAACATTTAGAGATTAGAAACAAAAGAAAAGAAAATTGTAAAGAAGTATCCAGTGAGGAAAGAGAAAAAACATTGTTTTCATTCAGAATGAAGAAGGGATAAATGATATCAAATACTACTGAATGATGAACTAAAGTGAAGATGCAGAAATGACGACTGGATTGGCAATAAAAAAGGTTATTGATGACAATCACAAAATAATTTCAGTGGAGTTGTGGAGATGAAGTCTTAATCATAATTGTTTGGGGAATAAATGAGTAGTTAGGAAGTAGGAACAGGGAATTTCGTTAGCAGAACTTTAATTTACAATCTTGAAAGCTGGAATTTGAACATTTCATCTGAATAAGATTAGCAGAAACAAGAATTACTTAAACCAATACTCCTCTCATATTAATCTATTGGTGATGTTTGTCTCTTGTCATGTTGATTTTCCTTCTGAAGCTGTGCATTTACAGAGAGCACGTTCAGTAATGTCAGCTTTAAAAATAATGAATGCATAGGCAAGAAGCTGGATCTGTCAAACCTGAACCACTATTTGAAAGAAACTACACGGCTTTATCTGCAAGTATTGGAAGTTTTAACTTTGTTTTTTAATTTCAATAGTGTTATAGAAGGAATTTTATTAATTTTTTGCCACCAGGCATTAACATTTTTAATACTATCTAAAGCTACTTTCCAAATTGTAATGATTCCAATAGGACATTAGAGATAATGAGTTTTACATTAGAGATAAATGAGTTTTACAAAGAACAGATGTAACTTGATTAGGAACAGAAAGAGACTTAGTCACCCAATCAAAGATTGCTTATTGGGTGTGGACAACTATAACAAACAGAAAACTGAGTAGAGCAAAACCTACAAACAAACAGTAACTTAAAAAAATGTCATTTATAAAGTTATAACAATTTTTGGAAAGTTTCTGAAGCCTAAGGATAATACTTTCAATTTGATACAGTAGAATCATTCGAGGATACTTATTAAGATGTCACTGCTAGAAATATTAAACAGTGATATAAATAAGCATAAAACAAGGCAAGGAGTGGAACAAAACTAAGTTAAAAAGACAAAGATATAGGTATTTAGATTACAAAATTGGGAATTTTTAAAATGTGGTTAGTTGTAAAGAAAGAAACAGAGTGAAAAAAATGCTAAGACATTTTGAAGATGATATATATATATATATATACACACACACCCACATATACATATATATACACACACATATACATATATATATACATGAAGAGGGTGATAAACACATATACATATATATACCCTCTTCATGTATATATATATGTGTGTGTGTGTATATATACACCCTCTTCAGTATATACCAGTGTGAAATACCAAGTATCATTTCCTACCACAATGGTATGAAACTAGAAATCAATAACAGACAGGATTTTAGAAAATTTACAAATATGTGGAAATTACACAATATGCACTTAAGCAACTAATGAGCCAAAGTTAAGTATAAAAGAAAATTTTAAAATATCTTAAACAAACAAAAATGGATCACCATGTACCAAAACATATGGAATGTAGCACAAGCTGTTCTAAGAGTGAGTTTATGTCACTACATCAAAAAAGAAGAAAGATCTCAAATAAATGAGCTAATGTTACACCACAGGAACTAAAAAAAGAACACATTATGCCAATAGTTAGTAGAAGGAAAGAACTAGTAAAGATTACAACAGAAATAAATGAAGTTCATGAAATGATGCTGATTGGGAAAATGATACAAAAGATCAAGACACTAAGGCTTTTTTTTTTTTTTTTAAGATTAAGAAAATAACAATCCTTTACATAGAGTGAGAAAAAAAATAATCTTAGTCTCAAAATGATAAATGAAAGATGAAAGATTACAACTAATATCATAGAACTACACAGGTTTCTTCACAAGAGACTATAGTGGGCAATTCTAAATGAATAAATTGTATAACCTAGAAGAAATTAATAAATTTCTAGACACATACAACCTTCTAAGACTAAATCATGAAGAAATAGAAAAGCTGAACAAATCAGTACTGAGTAAAGAGATTGGTAATAAAAAGTCTCCCATCCAAAAAGAAAAAAAAAAAAAAAAAAAAAAAGCCCAGGACCTGATAACAGTGTCACTGCTGAATACTATCAAACACCAAAAGATCTAATACCAGTATTTCTCAAACTTCCAAAACTTGAAAAGGAGGTAACACTTATTTTTTTTTTCCACAGGTTTAAGAAAACTTCTAATGGGAACACTTTCAAACTTTTTTTTTTTTTTATAAATACAGCATTACTGTGATATTAAAGCCAGACAAGGACACTACAAGAAAATAACATTACAGGCCAACATGCCTGATGAACACAGAAACAAAAATTCTTAATAAAATACTAGCAAACAAAATTCATACAAATGTTAAAAGGATCATTCACCATAATCAAGTGGGATTTATCCCTGCAATGCAAAGATGGTTCAATATATGCAAATCTATAAATAATATATTCCACATTAACTGAATGGACAAAAATCATATGGTCATTTCAATACATGCAAAAAAGGCATTTGACTAAATTTTATATTCTTTCGTGAAAAATGCTCTCAATAAATTAGATGTAAAAGTAATGTACCTCAACACAGTAAAGGTTGTATATAACAAGACCATAGCTAACATCACACTCGACAGTGAGACATTAAGAACCTTTTCTCTAAGATTGGGAATAAGACAAGGATATCCACTCTCTTTTATTTAACAGAGCACTAGAAATCCTAGCCAGAGCAATTAGGCAGGAGAAACAAAAATCATCCAAACTCCAAAATTAGGTTGTCTCTATTTGAAGATGACATTATCTTCCTACTTCAGGATAGTTAGATCTTGTTGAACTAAACCCTTCATCATCATATAATGCCCTTCTTTGTCTTTTTTAAAAATCATTTTTGTTTTAAAGTCTGTTGTGTCAAAAATTAGGATTACAACCCCTATTTTTTTTTTCTGATTTCCATTTGCGTGGTAGATTTTTCTTGATCCCTTTATTTTGAGCATATGTGAGTAATTGCACGTGAGATGTGTCTCTTGAAGACAGCAAACCAACGGGTCTTGATTGTTAATCCAGATCGCTACTCTGTGTCTTTTATGGACATTTAGTCCATTTACATTTAATGTTAGTATTGAAATGTGTGGATTTGATCCTGTCTTCGTGATGTTACCTGGTTATTTCGTAGCCTTGCTTGTGTGGATGCTTTACAGTGTCACTGCTCTGTGTACTTCAGTGCGCTTTTGTAGTGGTTGGATATAATCTTTCCATATTAGTGCTTCCTTCAGGAACTCTTATAAGGCAGGTCTGGTTATAATAAATTCCCTTTGCATTTGCTTGTCTGAAAAGGATCTTCCTTCTCCTTTGCTTATGGAGTTTAATTTGTCTGGATAGGAAATTCTGGATTGAAATTTATTTTCTTTAAGAATATTGAATATTGGCCCCCAATCTCTCATGCCATGTAGGGTTTCAGCTTAGAGGTCCACTGTTAGCTTCATGAGCTTCCCTTTGTAGGTGACCTGGCCCTTCTCTCTAGCTGCTAGAAGAAACACAGGGGAAAAGCTTTGTGACATTTATCTGGGCATTGCTGTTTTTAGACATGACCCCCAAAGCACAGAAAATAAGAGCAAAAATAGACAAATGTGATTAAATAAAGCTAAAAAGATTTTGCACAAATAATAAAATGATTAACAGAATAAGGAGACAACCTATAAGATGTGGGAATATATTTGCAAACTATATACTTGATAAGGGGTAATATCAAATACATATGTGGAATTTAAACAACAGGAAGAAAACAAATGCCTGATTTAAAAAATGGGCAAAGGACCTGAATAGACATTTCTCAAAAGAAGACATACACATGGCCAACAGGTAAATGAAAAAATAAAAAAGCTCAACTTCAATAATCATCAGATGAGAGTAAACTAAAACCACAATGGGATACCACCACACATTTGTCTGAATGGGTAATTATCAAAAAGATGAAAGATACATTTTGGAAAGGAAACGTAGAAAGGGGTACACTTTCTGTGAAAGTGTAAACTAGTATTGCCATTATTGAATACAGTATCTGGGTTTCTCAAAAAATTAAAGCAGGACTACCATATGATCCACCAATTCCACTCTTCGGTATATATTTAAAGAATGAGAAATCATTTTGTCAAAAATATATTTGCATGCTCTCATCTTCATTACAGCATTATTCACAAAAGCCAAGATGTAAGATTAACCTAAGAGCACAACAGATAAATGTATTTAAAATGTGATAAATGTACACAATGGAAAATTATTTAATCTTAAACAAAAGAAAATCTTGTGATGTGGGACAACATGAATGAACCTGAAGGACATTATGTTAAGTGAAATAAACCAGACACAGAGAGATGAATACTGCATCATGTCATTTATGTATGGAATATAAAACAGCCAAACTCGTAGAAACGGAAAATGGAATGGTGGTTGCCAGAGGATGAGGGTTGGGGGAATTGAAGGGATGGTGGTCACAGGACACACCAGCTTCGCTAGACAGAAGAAAAATTTCAAATCAATTGCACATCATGGTTAACAGTTAACAAACTATAATGTATACTTGATAATTGCTAAGAAAGTAGATTTTTATTATTCTCACCACAGAAAAAGATATGTATGTGGGGTAATACATATGTTAAATAGCTTATATTAAATTTATATTCAAATTATTAATATATAATGTATTTATACCTAATGTATACAATGACATACAATGTATGCATACTTCAAAATGTGTATACCATAAATATATAAAGTTGTCTCTCAGAATTCATGCAAGATTGGTTTCTAGACCACGTCAAGTAACAAAATTCTCAGATGCTCTAGTCCTTGATATAAAATGGCATAGTATTTTTATATATCCTATCCACCTCCTCTCACAAATTTTATATTTTCTTTAGGTTATATGCAATACATGATACAACATAAATGCTATGTAAATAATTATTTTACTGTAATGTTTACAAAATAATGACAAGAAAAAAGAATCTTTAAATGTTCAATACAGATGTATTTTTTAAAACATATTTTTGGTTTGTTGTAGTTTGAATTCATGTATGTTGAATCCATGAATAGAGATCCAACTGTACTATTTTTGCTTATCAATTAAAAAGATTAAAAAATTAAACACAGCTTATTTGTACCTATATATTTGGATTTTATACACATTTGATAATAGCCCATTGTGTGATCTGAAAGTTCAGAAACATGCAGATACAAAAAAAGAAAATAAAAAAGACTAGGATGTTTTCTACCTCTGGGAGGCAGAATAGAATAGGGATTAAGATGCCAAGTTCTAGAACTAGTTTGCTTGCATGTGAACTCCATCATATCAATTTTATATTTGAGTCATATTGGTCAAGTTGCTTGTCCTTTCTAGGCCTCACTTCAACATCTGTAAAATGGTTATGATATTCATACTGCTTTATAGAATTACTATGCTGTGAGAACTAACAGAAATTTTATGTAATCAGCTTTTTGATAATATATAACCTATAATTATTGTTATAGTATACTGCCAAAATAATAGTTATTTTCATTATTGGCATCATCGTCACCATCATTACCATTACAGGATTGTCATTAATGAAGGAATTAGGAAAAGGGAGGCAACGAATGAGTTTTTGAAGAAAGGCAAGTAAGCAGAGCATTAGAGTATATGGAAATAGCTAGAGATTTGGACAGTTAAACTCGTAACATTTAAAAGATGGAAGGCAGAAGTTTTTAAAAGGTTTCTAGGTAGGTTTTATGTGAATTTGAAGGAAAATGCAGACAGGATTAATTTTACATAAACACAGAAATTTTTAGCATCTACATTGTAGTTTTAGTATACATAACTATAATGTTTAAAATCACTCTGGCACATTTTTAGAAAAACTGATGAAATTCAAACTTTTTAGTGATTTTAACTTCTATTTTAGATACAAGGTGTACATGCGCAGGCTTTTTACATGGGTTTATTGCACAATGCTAAGATTTGGGTTGTGATTCCTGTCAACCAGATAGTTAGTGTAATAATGAATGGTTAGTTTTTCAACCCATGCCCCTCTCCCTTCCTCCCTATTCTAGTAGTCTATGATGTCTATTGACCAATATTTATGTCCTGATGTATGCAATGCTTAGATCCAACCTATAAGGGAGAGTATGCTATTGGTTTTCTATTCCTGAGTAAATTCACATAGAATTACTGCCTTCAGCTGAACCCATGCTACTGCAAAAGACATGATTTATTTATTTTATGTGACTGCAGAGTAATCCATGATGTATATATACCACATTTGCTGTATCCAGTCCACCAAAGATGGACATCTAAGTTGATTGCATGTCTTTGCTATTGTGAATAGTGCTTCAATGAACATACAAGTCTGTTTTTTCTTTTTTTTGTTTTGTTTTGTTTTGTTTTGTTTTGGTAGAATCCTATTTTTATATGAGTATACACCCAATAACGGGATCACTGGGTCAAATGGTAGCCCTGCCCTTTCAGACACTTCCAAACTGATTTCCAGGCTGACTGAAATAATTCACATTAAAATTAACAGTGAATAGGTGTTCCCTTTTATTCTGCAGTCTCATCAGCTTGTTATTTTTGACTTTTTAATTATAGCCATTCTGACTGATGTAAGATGGCATCTCATTGTGTTTTTGATTTGCAATTCTTTGATGACAGTGATGATGAGCAGTTTTTCATATGTTTGTTGGGCACTTATATATGTTCTTTGGAGAAGAGCCTGTTTACGTCCTTTATTCATTTTTAATGGAGTTGTTTTGGTTTGTTGAATTTTGTAAGTTCCTTATAGATTTTGAATATTAGACCATAATCAGATGTATAGTTTGACAATATTTTCTCCAACTCTGTAGGTCATTTACTCTGTTGGCAGTTTCTTTTGCTGGGGAGAAGCATTTTAGTTTAACTAGACCCCACTTGTCAATTTTTGTTTTTCTTGATTTTGCCAAAAGTTGCTTGTGAAGGTCAATGTTCGGAAGAGTGTTTTCTACATTTTTTCTTTTCTAGGAATTTTGTAGCTTAAAGTCTTATATTTAAATCTTAATCCAATTTGCATTAATTATTGTATATGGTAGAATATAGCAATCCAATTTTATTCTTCTGCATATGGCCACCGAATTATCCCAGCATCATCTATTAAATAACACTTGCTTTTGTTAGCTTCGACAGAGATCATATGGTTGTAGGTGTGTAACTTTATTTCTGTGTTCTCTATTCTTTTTCATTGGTCAATGTGTCTGTTTTTATACCACTACTATGATGTCTTGGATAGTGTAGACTTATAGTTTAGTTTGAAGTTGGGTAATGTTAAACCTCTCAGTTTATTCTTTTTGCGTAGGATTGCTTTGACTATTTGGGCTCTTTTTTCATATAAATTTTAGATACTTAAAAAAATTGTAAATAATGATGTTAGTTTGATAGAAATAATATAAACCTGTAAATTGTGTTGGGCAATTTAGCCATGTAAATAATATGTATTCCTCTAATTCATGAGCATGAATTTTTTTTTAGTTTATAAGTATTGTCTCTGATATCTTTCAGTAGTTATTAGTAGTTCTCTTTGTAGAGATTTCTTACATCTTCTCTCCTTGGTTAGCTGTATTCCTAGGTATTTCCAAATTTTTGTGACTATTATAAATGGGATTGTGTTATTGATTTGAATCTCAGCTTGAATGTTATTTATGTATAGAAATGTTATTGATTGTTTACATTGATTTTGTGTCCTTACCCCTTACTGAAGCTATTTATCATTTATAGAAATGTTTTATGGAGATTTTAAGGTGAAAGTGTAAAGTCATAAAGTCATATTGTTTGTGAAGAGAGATACTTTGAGTTCTTCTTTTCTTATTGGGTGCCTTTTATTTCTTTCCCTTGCCTGATTGCTCCAGCTAGAATTTCCAGTGCTAGGGACATGCTTGTCTTGTTCCAGTTAATGGCAATGGTTCAAGCTTTTTCTCATTCAGCATAACTTTGGCTGTGAGTTTTTTATGGATGGCTCTTATTACTTTTAGGTATGCTCCATTTTTGAGACAAAGGCACCGGTTTTTTTTGTTTTTTTTTTTAATATAAAAATAGTGATTCCTGATTTTGTTGTTTTCTGTTTGCAAGATCAGTCTTTCTTAATCTTTTGACTTTATATGCCTTTGGGTGTCATTATATGTGAGATGGGTCTGTTGAAAAGGGCAGATGGTGTGGCTTTGTCTTTTTATTCCTCTTTCCACTCTATGTCTTATAAGTAGGATGTTCAGCAAATTTATATCCAGGGCTACTATTGATATGTGAGATTTTGATCTTGTTATGTTGTTAGCTTGCTGCTATGAAGACTTGATGATGTAGTTGCTTTACAATGTCTGGATATGTGCTTAATTGTGTTTTTGTGGTAACAGATGTCATTTTCTTATTCCATGTTTAACACGCTTTCCTGGATGTCTTTCAAGGCTGGTCTAGTGGTAATGAATTCCATCAGTGTTTGCTTGTCTGAGAAGAATTGTATTTCTCTTTTGCTTATGGGGCTTGTTTGATAAGTTAAAAATATTTAGTTGAAATTATTTTTAAGGATTCTGAAAATATGCCTACAACCTCTTCTGACTTGTGAGATTTCTGTAAGAGGTCCACTGTTACCCTGAAGGGGTTCCCCTTGTATTCTTCTCTTTAGCTGCCTTAAGTTTATTTCCTTCACATTGATCTTGATGAATCAGATAACTGTGTGCCTTGTGGATGGTCATCTTGTAGAGTATCTAGATACAAAATACTTGTATAGTACCTTGAATAGTATCTAGTCCTATAAAGAACTACCTGAGACTGGCTAGTTTACAAAGAAAAGGGGGATAATTGACTCCCACTTCCACAGACTTAATGGGAAGCATAACTGAGAAGACTCAGGAAATTTACAATCACGGCTGCAGTTGAAGGGAAAGCAAAGACCTACTTCACATGGTGGCAGGAAAGAGAGAATGCAAAGTGAGAAGTGCAACACATCTTTAAACCATACATGGGATCTCATGATAATTCAGTCACTATCATAAGAACAGCAAAGAGTAAGTTTGCCCCCAAGATCCAGTCTCCTCTCATCAAGAACTTCCTCCAATTTGACATGAGATTTGGTCAGGAACACAAATCCAACCTGTGTTTTCAACCTGCTGAATCAAAAGAAAGGTCTAACTCTGTGAGAAGAATCCACGTATCACAAAGCATTTTCACAGATAGCTTCCTTCTGGTTTTTAGGCGAGGGATATTCGCTTCTTCAATATAGGCCTCAATGGGCACCCAAATGATCCTTCATGGATTCTACAAAAAGAGGGTTTCCAACCTTTGCAATAAAAAGAAAGATTTAACTCTGTAAAAGGAATCCGCATGTAGCAAAGCATTTTCACAGATGGATAATTTTTAGTTTTATCACAAGATATTCAGTTTTACATGAACAATCTCAATGGGCTCCCAAATGTCCCTTTGCAGATTCTACGAAGAGTGTTTCTAACCTTCTGAATCAAAATAAAGGTTTAACTCAGTGAGATGAATCCACA
>NW_012104909.1:301235-307927 GCF_000951045.1 Mandrillus leucophaeus | reverse complement strand
GTTTTTTTTGTTTTTTTTTTTAATATAAAAATAGTGATTCCTGATTTTGTTGTTTTCTGTTTGCAAGATCAGTCTTTCTTAATCTTTTGACTTTATATGCCTTTGGGTGTCATTATATGTGAGATGGGTCTGTTGAAAAGGGCAGATGGTGTGGCTTTGTCTTTTTATTCCTCTTTCCACTCTATGTCTTATAAGTAGGATGTTCAGCAAATTTATATCCAGGGCTACTATTGATATGTGAGATTTTGATCTTGTTATGTTGTTAGCTTGCTGCTATGAAGACTTGATGATGTAGTTGCTTTACAATGTCTGGATATGTGCTTAATTGTGTTTTTGTGGTAACAGATGTCATTTTCTTATTCCATGTTTAACACGCTTTCCTGGATGTCTTTCAAGGCTGGTCTAGTGGTAATGAATTCCATCAGTGTTTGCTTGTCTGAGAAGAATTGTATTTCTCTTTTGCTTATGGGGCTTGTTTGATAAGTTAAAAATATTTAGTTGAAATTATTTTTAAGGATTCTGAAAATATGCCTACAACCTCTTCTGACTTGTGAGATTTCTGTAAGAGGTCCACTGTTACCCTGAAGGGGTTCCCCTTGTATTCTTCTCTTTAGCTGCCTTAAGTTTATTTCCTTCACATTGATCTTGATGAATCAGATAACTGTGTGCCTTGTGGATGGTCATCTTGTAGAGTATCTAGATACAAAATACTTGTATAGTACCTTGAATAGTATCTAGTCCTATAAAGAACTACCTGAGACTGGCTAGTTTACAAAGAAAAGGGGGATAATTGACTCCCACTTCCACAGACTTAATGGGAAGCATAACTGAGAAGACTCAGGAAATTTACAATCACGGCTGCAGTTGAAGGGAAAGCAAAGACCTACTTCACATGGTGGCAGGAAAGAGAGAATGCAAAGTGAGAAGTGCAACACATCTTTAAACCATACATGGGATCTCATGATAATTCAGTCACTATCATAAGAACAGCAAAGAGTAAGTTTGCCCCCAAGATCCAGTCTCCTCTCATCAAGAACTTCCTCCAATTTGACATGAGATTTGGTCAGGAACACAAATCCAACCTGTGTTTTCAACCTGCTGAATCAAAAGAAAGGTCTAACTCTGTGAGAAGAATCCACGTATCACAAAGCATTTTCACAGATAGCTTCCTTCTGGTTTTTAGGCGAGGGATATTCGCTTCTTCAATATAGGCCTCAATGGGCACCCAAATGATCCTTCATGGATTCTACAAAAAGAGGGTTTCCAACCTTTGCAATAAAAAGAAAGATTTAACTCTGTAAAAGGAATCCGCATGTAGCAAAGCATTTTCACAGATGGATAATTTTTAGTTTTATCACAAGATATTCAGTTTTACATGAACAATCTCAATGGGCTCCCAAATGTCCCTTTGCAGATTCTACGAAGAGTGTTTCTAACCTTCTGAATCAAAATAAAGGTTTAACTCAGTGAGATGAATCCACAGATTGCAAAGTGTTTTCACAGATGGCTTCTTTCTAGTTTTTGTTGTGAAATATTGAGGATTTTTTTTTTTTTTTTTTTTTTTTTTTTTTTTTTTACTGTACTCTAAAAGGGCTCCAGAATGATCTTTCACAGATTCTACAAAAAGAGTGTTTCCAAACCACTGAATCTAAAAAAAAGATTTAACTCTGTGAGATGAGTCCACATGACACAAATCATTTTCTTTTTTTTGGGGGGGGGGAGGTTGTTTTATTACTATGCTTTGAGTTCTAGGGTACGTGTGCACAATGTGCAGGTTTGTTACATATGCATACATGTGCCATGTTGGTGTGCTTCACCTATTAACTCATCATTTACATTAGGTATATGTCCTATTTCTATCCCTCTCCCCTCCTCCCACCCCACAACAGGCCCCAGTGTGTGATGTTCTCCAACCTGTGTCCAAGTATTCTCACTGTTCAATTCTCACATATGAGTGAGAAAATGCAGGGTTTGGTTTTCTGTCCTTGTGATAGTTTGCTCAGAATGGTCTCCAGCTTCATCCATATCCCTAACTTCTTTCTAATTTTTATTGTGGGATATTTGGTTTTTCACCATAAACCTCAGTGGTCTCCCAAATTTCCATTTGCAGATTCTACGAAAAGTGTGTTTCCAACCGGCTGAATTAAAAAGAAAAAAAAAAAAAGTTTATCTCTGTGAGATGAATCCACACATAGCAAAGTGTTTTCATAGATGCCTTCTTTCAAGTATTTATTGTAGAATATTCGGTTTTTAATTATAGGGCTCAGTAGGCTCCCAAATGTCCATTGGAAGCCTCTACAAAAAGAGTGTTCCCAACCTGCTGAATCAAAAGACGGGTTTAACTTGTGAAGTGAATCCATGCATCGCAAATTGTTTTATGATAGCTTCTTTCTAGTTTTTATAGTGGTATATTCAGTTTTTCACTATAGGCATCAAAGGGCTCCCAAATGTCCTTTTGCAGATTCTACAAAAACAGTGTTTTCCACCCACTAAATCAAAAGAAAGGTTTAACTCTGTGAGATGAATCCACACATCCCCAAGCATTTTCACAAATAGCTGCTTTCTAGTTTCTATCATGGGATATTTCGTGTTTTACTATAGGCCTCTCTGGGCTCCCAAATGTCCCTGCACAGATTGTACAAAAAGAGTGGTTCCAACCAGCTGAACCAAAAAAAAAAAAAAAAAGTTTAACTCTGTGAGATGAATCCACACATTGCAAAAACGTTTTCACAGATAGCTTCTTTCTAGTTTTTATTGTCGGATATTTGAATTTCCACTACAGGCAGCCTCAATGAGCACCTAAATGTCACTTTGCAGATACTACAAAAAAAGTGTTTTCCATCTGCTGAATGAAAAGAAAGGTTTAAATCTGTGAGATGAACCCACACATCCCAAAATGTTTTCACAAATAGCTTCTTTGTAGTTTTTATCACGGGATATTTGTTTTTTCACTATAGGCCTCTCTAGACTCCCAAATGTCCCTGCACAGATTCTCCATAAAAGTGTTTCCAATCTGCCGAATCAAAAGAAATATTTAACTGTCTAAGATGCAAAGAATTTTTGCAAAGAATTTTTCCACACATTGCAAAGAATTTTCACAGATAGCTTCTTTCTAGTTTTTACTGCAGGATACCAGTTTTTTACTACAGGCCTCAATGGACTCCAAAATGTCACTGCACAGATTCTACAAAAAGAGTGTTTCCAACTTGCTAAATAAAAAAAAATATTTAATTCTGTTTGATTTATCCACACATTGGAAAACATTTTCACAAATAGCTACTTTCTTGTTTTTATCATGGGACAGTCAGTTTTTGACTGTAGGCCTCAATGAGTTCCAAAATGACCCTTCACAGATTCTTCAAAAAGAGTATTTCCAACCTTCTGAATCAAAAGAAAGGTTTAACTCTATGAGATAAACCCACATATCACAAAGTGCTCTCACCATTAGATTTTTTTCTAGTATTTATCGTGGGATATTCAGTTATTCACTATAGACCTGAAAGGCTCCAAAATGACCATTCACAGATTCTACATGAGACTGTTTCCAACCTCCTGAATCAAAATAAATTTTTAACTCTGTGAGATGGATACACACATCTTAAGGTGTATTCACACATAGCTTCTTTCTAGTTTTGGTCACGGAATATTCAGTTTTAACTATAGGCCTCAATGGACTCCCAAATGTCCTTTGGCAGATTATACACAAAGAGTGTTTCCAACTTGCTGAATCAAAAGAATGGTTTAATTCTGTGAAATGAATCCACCCATCACCAAGCGTTTTCACAAACAGCTTCTTTCTAGTTTTTAATCACGGGATATTTGGCTTTCCACAACATGCCTCAATGAGGTCCCATTGTCTCAGCAAGGATTCTACAAAAAGAATGTTTCAAACCTGCTGAATCAAAAAGAAATTTTAACATTGTTTGATTAATTAGCACATTGGAAAGCTTTTCTACAGATAGCTTCTTTCTAATTTTTATGGCGGGATATTCAGTTTTTCACCGTAGGCCACAATGGGCTCCCAAATTTTCCTTTGCAAATTCTACAAAAAATGTGTTTCAAACTTGCTGAATCAAAAGAAAGTTTTAACTCTGTGAGATGAATCCACACATCACAAAGGGTATTCACAGATAGCTTCTTTCTAGTTTTGATGGTGAAATATTTGGTTTCTCAATATAGGCCTCAATGGACTCCCAAACGTGACTGTGCAGATTCTACAAAAAGAGTATTTCCAACTTGCTGAATCAAAAGAAAGGTTTAAGTCTGTTTGATTTATCCATAAATCAAAAAGTGCTTTCACAGATAGCTTTCTAATTTTTATCATGGGATATTTCGTTTTTCACTATAGACATCAATGGTCTCCAAAATGTCCCTTTGCAGATTCTACAAAAAGCGTATCCAACCTGTTGAATCAAAAGAAGGTTTTAACTCTGTGAGGTGAATCCACACATTACAAAACATTTTCAGAGATAGACTCTTTCCAGTTTTATCATGGGATATTCAGTTTTTTGTATATGCTTCAGTAAGCTCCCAAATGTCCCTTCGTTTATTCTATAAAAAGAGTCTTTGCAACCTGTTGAATCAAAAGAAAGGTTTAATTCTGTGAGCTGAATCCACACATTGCAAAGCTTTTAAACAGATAGTATACTTGTAGTTGTTATTGTGGGACATCAATTTTACATAATAGGCTTCAATGGGCTCCTAAACGTCCCTGTGCAGATTCTACAGAAAGAGTGTTTCCAAACTGCTGAACCAAATGAAAGTTTTGACTCTGTGAGATGAATCCACACATTATTAAGCTTTTTTTACAAATAGCTTCTTTCTAGTTTTTATCATGGGATATCTGTTTTCACTATATGACTCAATGGGCTGCCAAATGTCCCTGCACAGATTGTACACAAAGAGTGTTTCCAACCTTCTGAATCAAAAGAAAGGTTTAGCTCTTTGATATGTATCCACACATCACAAAGTATTTTCATTTATAACTTCTTTCTCATTTTTATCCTGAGATATCCGTTTTTCACTATAGGCCTCTGTTGACTCCCAAATGTCACTGTGCAGATTCTAAAGAGTGGTTCCAACCTGCTGAATCAACAGAAAGGTTGAATTCTGTGAGATGAATCCACACACTGCAAAGCATTTTCACAGACACCCTGATTAAATTTTTCTCGTAGGATGTTTGTTGGTTTTTCTTTACAGGCCTCAAAGTACTTCAAAATATCCCTGTGCAGAGTCTACAGAAAGAGTGTTTCCAACCTGCTTAATCAAAAGAAAGGATTAAATCTGTGAGATGAATCCATGCATTGCCGCATAGCGTTTTCACTGATAATTTCTTTCTCCTTTTTATTGCAGGATATCGGATTTTCACTATAGGCCTCTATGGGCTTCCAATGTCCCTGCACAGATTCTACAGAAAGTTTTTCAACCTGTTGAACCAAAAGAAAGGTTTAACTCTGTGAGATTAATCCAGACATTGCAAAGCGTTTTCACAGATAGCTTCTTTCTAGTTTTTATTGCGGGATATCTGCTTTCACTCTAAGACTCAATGGGCTCACAAATGTCCTCGCACAGATTCTACAGAAAGGATGTTTCCAACCTGGTAAATCAAAATATAGGTTTAACTCTGTGAGATGAATCCACACATCTCTCAGAATTTTCACAGATAGCTTCTTTCTCGTTTTTATCATGAGATATCAGGTTTTAATACAGGCCTCAATGGCCTCCATAATGTCTGTGTGCAGATTCTACAGAAAGAGTGTTTTCAGCCTGCTGAATCAAAAGAAAGGTTTAACTCTCTGCGATGAGTCCACACATTGCACAGCTTTTTCACAGATAGCTTCTTTCTAGTGTTTATCATGGAATATCTGTTTTCACTGTAGGACCCAATGGGCTCCCAAATGTCCTTGTGCAGATTCTACCAAAAGAGTGCTTCCAACCTGCTGAATGGAAAGATAAGGTTAACTCTGTGAGATGAATCCACACATTGCAAAGCATTTTCACCATAGCTTCTTTCTAGTTTTTATAGTGGGATATTTGGTTTTTCACTATAGGCCTCAATTGGCTCTCAATATCCCTGTGCAGCGTCTACAGAAAGAGTCTTTCCAACCTGCTGAATCAAAAGAACGATTTAAGTCTGTGAGATGAGTCCATACATTACAAAGTGTTTTCACAGATACTTTCTTTCTAGTTTTTATCGTGGGATATCTGTTTTCACCATAGGACTAAACGGGCTCCCAAATGTCCTTGAACAGATTCTATAGAAAGTTTAAACTTTGTGAGATGAATCCACACATCACACAACAGATAGCTTCTTTATCGTTTTTATCGTGGGATATTCAGTTTTTCCCTGTAGGCCTCAATGGGCTCCCAAACACCCCTGCACACGTTCTACAGAAAGAGTGTTTCCAACTAGCTGAATCAAAATAAAGTTTAACTCTGTGAGTTGAATCCACACATCACAAAACTTTTTCACAGATAGATTCTTTCCAGTTTTATCAAGGGATATTCGGTTTTTTACTATAGGACTACAGTCTTCCGATATTCCGCAAAACAGTGTTTCCAATTTGCTGAAACAAAGGAAGGGTTTATCTCTGTGAAACGAATCCATATTCGCAAAGATTTTCGCAGATAATTTCTTTCTAGTTTTTATCGCAGGATATTGTTTTTCACTACAGGCCTCAATGGGCTCCCAA
>NW_012104909.1:265263-301031 GCF_000951045.1 Mandrillus leucophaeus | reverse complement strand
TGGGGTGTGTGGTGTGGGGTGGCAGGGAGCACAATTCACTTGCCAGCCCCTCAGGACAGAGTCGACTCCGTGTCCCCCTCCCTTAGCCTAGGTGAAACCTGGCTTTAGGGCCTAAAGGCAAATTGAGGGACTGGTTCTCCAGGTGTCATGTGTGTGGGCTGCCCAGGCCCATGGCTGCTGTTGCCCTGGGGGCAGGGCAGGAGCCCTCAGCCAGCCACAGAGGCCTGGTATATGCCCCGCCCCTGAGCCCGCAGTGGGTGTGGCCTCTGCCCTGGAGTCGGGAGTCATCCCCTTTGTCCTTCCTCGCCCTGGGAGGGCCGCTGGGATGGGGCAGGCCCTCCGCCAGGCGGGCCGGTGGGCACCTGGGCGGGCGAATCCGTCAACTCCCGCGGGAGGCCAGGTGAGGGCAGGAACCAGTGAGTAGCCATATCAACCTCCTCAGGGAGGCTCCTTCCCGTCCTCTGAGGCCGCCCTTCCTCGGAGTCCACGCCCCCGCGGCCAGTTACGTGTTCTGCGTGCTCCCGCCTCTCTGACTCCGGTAAAGGTCCTGGGCCCCTGCGAGCTACCTCTCAGCTGCTGCCCGCGCCAGGTGAGGGGTCGCGGCTCCCGGCGCGTGGTGTCTCCCTCGGGGTGTGCGCTTTGGGGAGGACGGGGCAGGCGAGCGATTGGCGCTCAATTCAGTGCGGGGAAGGGTGGCAGGTCGGACGCTGAGCGGCCTAGGCTGGCGGCGGCGGCAACGGTGGCTGTCTCTGTTGGGTTCTCTGCCACCAGCCGGAGCCGGTCGGTGCCCCGGCGGAGAGACGGGCAGTCGGGCTCCCTGGCCTCGGGGCCACCCCAACTGGGGCACCTGGGGCAGAGGGACCCGATATCTGCTCACGCCCAGGTGCCCGCAGCTCATTCTCGGGAGGATTCGCCAGCGGTGACTGCTGAGAGCCAGTCGCTGTTGTCCAAGGCGAACCGGCAGGCCAAGCATCAGCCCTGGGCCGAACGTGAGGCAAAGAGCCACCGAGGGAGGAGAAGGCTGCGGCCACCACCAGCGCGGGGGCGCGGGGAGAGCCGTCGTCTGACGTGGTGCCGGCACGCAGCGTACCCCAGGAGGCTGTCCTCGTGAGGCCCCTGGCGCTGCATCTGGCGCACAAGGTGCATGGGCCCGGGGCCCCTTCAGCGGGGAACCGTCACCGCGGTCGCCGCAGTAGCTATTGCCGCCGTTGCTGCGGATCCGTTGGCCGAGGACGCCCGGGAGCAGGCAGCAGCTGACCCTAAGGAGAAGTGGCAGCTGCCGCCGCTGCCGCGGAAGGAAAATCCCTGGAACAAAAAGGCTACCCAGCACCTGTCCCCAGCCAGGACAGGTCCGCCGCCGCCAGCGCTGGAAACCCTGGAGTCAGAGTTCGGTTCCCTCAAAATTATAAAAGCAGGAAAACTTAAGACAAATTCAACAAGGCTAGTGATTTCAACGTTATGGAGAATTGGCCAACACCAAGTGAATTAGTGAACACTGGATGTCAGAGCGTCCTCAGCCAAGGAAATAAAAAGCCACAAAATAGAAAAGAAAAAGAAGAGAAGGTTGAAAAGAGAAGTAAAAGAGCAAACAAAACCAGAAAACAAAATTAAATGGTCCTGGTGAAAATGTCAGTGAGGTTGAGGCTCAGTCAAGTAATCAACAAAAGACAGCTAATAAGCACAAGTGGGTGCCACTCAGATGATGTAAGACCAGAGAGTCAAGAAAGACCTGAATCCTGTCAACCTGAAGTAAGTAAATCAACACATAACAATAGAAGAAACGATACATGACGTTAGAGGCGAGATAGAGAAAAAAGAGATGATCAAGATGAAGTTTCCAATGTGAGAAGTGAGGGTGGTAATATCCGAGGTTCCTTTACAGGCCCAGGAAGAGACTGAGGATGGGGAAGAGGAGGAGGCAGAGGAAATCCTCGATTGAACTTTATTTATTTGGTTATCAAGAACATGGTGAAAGGAATGATCAACCATTTCAAACAAAACTTAATACCAGTATGATGTATTACTGTGATGATGGTACAGGTGTATGGGTGTATCCTGTGGAAGAAGCATTGGTTAAAGAGTACATGAAGTGTCAAATTGAAAATTACTTCAATGTAGAAAATTTTGAACGAGACTACTTTCTTTGAGGAAAGATGGATGAACAAAGTTTCTTGCCTATTTCCCTGATTGCTGGTTTTCAACGTGTTCAGGCTCTCACTACAAACCTCATCTCATCTCTTAGAGGCACTGAAGGATGGCATAGAAGTAGAAATTGTGAATGAGAAAAAAGATAGAACCAGAAAAGTGGCCAATTCCAGGCCTTCCTCCTTGCAATGTGCCACAAACAGATTTCTCTCAACTGATTGATTGTCCAGAGTTTGTACCAGGCTGAGCCTTTTGCTCACATTCAGAGTCTGCCCACAATTCTCCAAGAATTGGAAGCCCATTGAACCCAAAGAAAAATACTGAAACAAGTATTCTTCAAACAACGTCTAGAGGGTTGTCTGCCGGTTTGCCTCACTTGGACTCAGAACCTCGGATAGAAGTAAAAAAGAGACATCAGCCAGCCCCAGTGAAATTGAGGGAATCAGTCTCTGTGCCTGAAGGATCATTAAATCAGCTGTGTTCTTCAGAAGAAACAGAACAAGAAGAACTTGATTTGTTGTTTGATGAAGATATTGAACAAATAGGATGAAAAAAACACATTAACTGATTGGTCTGATAATGATTCAGATTATGAAATTGATGACCAAGACTTAAACAAGATTTTGATTGTAACTCAGAAACCATGTTATGTGAAAGAACATCCTGGAGGAGATCAAAGAGGCAACCACATGTCTCAGGTAAAAATTATGTCTGAACTTGCTAAAGTTATCAATGATGGCTTATATTATTAGGAACAGGATCTATGGTTGGAAAACATGAAAACAAACACACAGCCATAAAGATGAAAATACTAAGAACACCCTTTCTCATATAAAAAGATAAAAACAAGTTACTATGGGGGGAAAAAAAAGTCTTTCCAACCTGCTGAATCAAAAGAAAGGTTTAACTCAGTGAGATGAATCTACACATTGCAAAGCATTTTCTCAGATAACTTCTTTCTAGTTTTTATCAAAGGATATTATTTTTCACTGTGGGCCTCAATGGGCTCCCAAATATCTCTACTCAGATTCTACAGAAAGAGCATATCCAACCTGATGAATCCAAACAAAGTTTTAATTCTGTGAGGTGAATTCAAACATTGCAAAGTGTTTTCGCAGACAGCTTCTTTCTAGTTTTTATCGCAGGACATTGGTATTTCACTAAGGGTCTCAGTGGGCTCCCAAATGTCCCTGTGCAAATTCTACAGAAAGAGTTTTCCCAAACTGCTGAATCAAAAGAAAGCTTTAACTCTATGAGATGAATCCACACATTACAAAGCATTTTCACATATAGATTCTTTCTAGTTTTTATTGCAGGATATTCGGTTTTTCACTATAGGCTTCAATGGGCTCTGAAATAACCCAGTGCAGATTCTACAAAAAAAGTGTTTACAACTTTTTGAATAATAATAAAATAATGTTTAATTCTGTTAGATTAACCTACACATCATAAAGCATTTTTACTGAAAGCTCTTTTCCAGTTTTCATTGTAGGATATCAGTTTTTCATTATAGGTCTCAGTGGCTACCAAATAACCCTGTGCATGCAGATTCTACAAAAACAAAACAAAACAGACTGTTTACAGCCTTCTAAATTAAATGAAAGGTTTCACTGTCTGAGTTGAATCAGGACATCGCAAAGCATTTTCACAGAGAGCTTTTATCTAGTTTTTATTGCGGGATATTGATGTTTCACTATAGGCCTCAATGGGCTCCCAAATATCCCTGTGCAGATTCTACAAAGAAAGTTTTTCCAACCTGCTGAGTCAAAAGAAAGGTTTAACTCTGTGAGATGAATCCACACTTTGCAAAGCGTTTTCACAGATAGCTTCTTTCTAGTTTTTATTGTGGGATATTTGTTTTTTCACTATATGCCTCAATGGGCTCCCAAATAACCTTGTGCAGATTGTACAAAAAAAAAAGTGTGCAATTTACTGAAACAAAAGTTTATCTCTGTGAGATGAGTCCACACGTTGCAAAGCTTTTTCACAGATAACTTCTTTCTTGTTTTTATGGCAGGATAATTGTTTTTAACTAGACGCAACAATGGGCTCCCAAATGTCCCTTTGCAGGTTATACAAAAAATGTGTTTCCAACATGTGGAATCAAAAGAAAGGTTTAACTCTGCGAGGTGAATCCACACTTGGCAAAGGGTTTTCACAGATAGGTTCTTTCCAGTTTTTATCATGGGATATTTGGTTTTTCAATATAGGCCTCAATGGGCTCACTAAGGTACCTTCACAGATTCTACAAAGAAAGTGTTTCCAACTTGCTGAAACAAAGGTTTATCTCTGTAAGCTGAATCCACACATTGCAAAGCTTTTTCACAGATAGCTTGTGTTTTATCGGGAGAACCCTCTCCCGATGTTTAACGTGGGTTCTTTTCTATTTCCTAAGTGTCTCAGCTGGGTTGAAAAATAAAGGGAAAGAGCACAAGAGAGAGAAATTTAAAGCTGGGTGTCTGGGGGAGACATCACATGTCAGCAGGATCCATGATGTTCCCCGAGCCAGCAAGTTTTTATTGGCAATTTTCAAAAGGGGAGGGAGTGCACAAATAGGGTGTGGGTCACAGAGATCACATACTTCACAAGGTAATAAAATATAACAAAGCAAATGGAGTCAGGGTGAGCTCACAGGACCACCGGATGAGGTGAAATTAAAATTGCTAATGAAGTTTCTGGCACGCATTATCATTGATAACATCTTATCAGGAAACAGGGTTTGAGAGCAGATAACCTATCTGACCACAATTTATTAGGTGGGAATTTTTGTTCACCTGATAAGCCTGGGAGCACTGTAGGAGACTGGTGCTTATTTCATCCCTTCGGCTTTGACCACAAAAGACGGGACACCTTAAAAAGGGTCATATATAGGTCTACCTTCAGGGCACATTCTCTTTCTCAGGGATGTTCTTTGCTGAGAAAAAGAATTCAGCGATATTTCTCCTATTTGCTTATGAAAGAGGAGGAATATAGCTCTGTTCCATCCGGCTCACTGCTGGCCAGTTCAAGATTACCTCTCTTGTTCCCTGAACATCGCTGTTATCCTGTTCTTTTTTTAAGATGCCCAGATTTCATATTGTTCAAACACACATGCTCTACAAACAATTTGTTCAGTTGATAAAGTCACAGGGTCCTGAGACGACATTCATCCTCCTCAGCTTACAAAGAAGATGATGGGATTAAGAGATTAAATACACACAGACATAGGAAATCACAAGGATATTCATTGGAGAAGTGATAAGTGTCCATGAAATCTTCACAATTTATGTTCAGAGATTACAGTAAAGACAGGTGTAAGAAATTATAAAAGTATTAATTTGGGGAATTAATACATGTTCATGAAATCTTCACGATTTATGTTCTTCTGCCACGGCTTCAGCCGGTCCCTCCGTTTGGGGTCCCTGACTCCCCACAACAATGTTTAGTTTTTATCACAGGTTATTCTGTTTTTCACTATAGTTCTCAATGGGCTCCCAAATAACCCTGCGCAGATTCTGCAGTAAAACTGTTTCCAACCTGCTGAATCAAAAGAAAGGTTTAACTCTGTGAGATGAATCCACACATCTTACAGCATTTTCACAGATAGTTTCTTTCTAGTTTTTATTGTGGAATATCAGTTTTTCACTATAGGCCTCAATGGCTCCCAAATGTCACTGTGCAGATTCTACAGGAAGTTTGTTTCCAATCTGCTGAATCAAAAGAAAGGTTTAACTCTGTGAGATGAGTCTACATATCACAAGTGTTTTCACAGATAGCTTCTTTCTAGTTTTTATCACGGGATATTTGGTTTTTCATTATAGGCCTCAATGGCCTCCCAAACATACCTTCGCAAAGTCCACAAAAAAAGTCTTTCCAATTTACTGAAACAAAAGAAAGGTTTATCTCTGTGGGATGAATCCACATATCACAAACGGTTTTCGCAGATAGCTTGTGTTTAGTTTTTATCGCAGGATATTCGTTTTTTTACTACAGGCCTCAGTGGGCTCCCAAATGTCCCTGCGCAGATTCTACAGAGTGTTTTCAACCTACTGAAACAAAAGAAAGGCTTAACTCTTCAGGAATCTACACATCACATAGCATTTTCAAAGTTCGTTTCTTTCTGTTTTTTTATCGCAGGATATTGGTTTTTTCACTATATATCTTAATGGGCTCCCAAATGTCCCTGCGCAGATTCTACAGAGTGTTTTCAACCTACTGAAACAAAAGAAAGGCTTAACTCTTCAGGAATCTACACATCACATAGCATTTTCAAAGTTCGTTTCTTTCTGTTTTTTTATCGCAGGATATTGGTTTTTTCACTATATATCTTAATGGGCTCCCAAATGTCCCTGCAGAGATTCTACAAAAAGAGTGTTTCCAATCTGCTGAATCAAAAGAAAGGTTTAACTCTGTGAGATGTATCCACACATCGCAAAGCATTTTCACAAATAGCTTCTTTCTAGTTTTTATAACGGATTATTCGGTTTTTCACTATAGGTCTCAATGGGCTCCCAAATAACCCTGCGCAGATTCTACAAAAAACGTGCTTCCAACCTGCTAAATCAAAAGAAAGGTTAAACTCTGTGAGATTAATTTTCATATCGCAAAGAGTTTTCACATATAACTTCATTTTAGTTTTTATCGCAGGATATTGGTTTTTCACTATAAGCCTCAAAATGGGCTCCCAAATGTTCCTGCGCAGATTCTGCAGAAAGTATGCTTCTAACCAGCTGAATCAAAAGAAAGGTTTAACTCTGAGATGAATCCACACATCGCAAGGCGTTTTCACAGATAGCTTGTGTTTAATTTTCATCGCGGGATATTCAGTTTTTCCCTATAGGCTTCAATGGGCTCCCAAATAACCCTGAGGAAGTTCTAAAAAAAAAAAAAAAGTTTCTAACCTGCTGAATTAACAGAGACATTTAACTCTGTGAGATGAACCCACGCGTCGCAAAGCATTTTCACAAATAGCTTCTTTTTTTTTTTTTTTAATGAGATACTCTGGTTTTCACTATAGACTTCAGTTGGCTCCCAAATGTCCTTTTGCAGATCTACAAAAAGATTGTTTCCAACCTGCTGAATCAAAAGATGAACCTTTTTTTTCTTTTAATGTATTAGGAAGTTTTGAGTTATTAATAATAGACCTGCATAATTTCTCTTTTAAAATCAGAAATACTTTAAACATTAAAAGTATAATAAAAATTGAGGAATATACTTAAAACTTAAAATGAATTGAATTTATGTCTTGAAGATTTGTAGAACAAGCATATTACTAAAGAGTTGCTAGTTGAGCAGACTATTCTGCCCTTAACAACAGTTTAGCTACTTACAAACATAAATGCTATATAAATTTAACATTTTATTTAATAGAATTACTTCATGTTTTTGAAAAGAATGAAGATATTTTTAAAAGCTTCAACAATTTTTCAATTTTATCATGAGATGTTTTGTATTTTATATTTTATTTTATTTTCCCAACTGATCCATGTGATATTGATTGCCATTCTCATTTTAAAAATAAGGAAACAGAGTAGATAATATAACATGTACAATATCATGGAAATTCTATGTGTGAGAACAGATTTTCATACCTAACTCTGATGGGTTCCAAGGCTCTATATACTTAAAATTCCCTCTGCTTCTTAATTATGGTGTTTAGATTTTAATTGTGAATTAAATCTTGGACATTCACTATGTAGTAAAGATTCTGAACAAAGAAACTCAGTTTTCTTCCTTATTAATCTTCAAATTCCTGAGTTTAATGAAAATTAAAAAGAATATAGAGTTTATTTATGATATAGGGATTGGCAGAGTATCATTCTTAAGTACTTGATATTTTTGTAATGCTGTATTCACACTATACTAAAATGGGGAAAGTATTTTAAATAACATTTCATTAAAATATTTCTTGTTTTTTGGTGAAACATGAATACTTTAATAGGTTGTAAGTCTTTATTCATTTGCAGTGTGTTTCAGTTTTTGAAATAATGAAAAGTCATCTAAGCATACACCTTCTTAATAGACTGAAAGTTATAACTTGCATACTGAACTTTGATTTAAGAAATATGCTAACATAATGTGAGATATTTTCTTCTACGTTTCATAATCTTTCTCTGGAGAAATCCTAAAATTGAAGCACCAAATATTTTTTTTAAATTGTGAAAATTTAAGTTTGGTGTTAGATTTTCCACACTTTCATTAGTTTTACTCATGAGTTCCTAGGATAATAATTTTTGTATTTTCCTGCTCTTCAATGGTATCTTCATCACAATCCAAATACATTGATCATTAAATGTTTAAATTTTTGAAATCTTTATTCTAATGGACCATACAAATTAGTTATATAATCTGCCTTGAATTATTGATAGTGGCCACCGAAGTTCTAAATTTCCCTTAGTAGAATCTTTTCAAATTTTTGATTATTTAGTTCAATTGGCACCACACTGCTGAGATATTGAAACACTACTAATTGCTAGTATTCAAATGAAAAGAACACAAAGAATACAAATAATTAGGCACTGATATTCTTGACCCTACCCCTCATTTCCTCTATAACATCACTGAGCAATAAAACAAAGCCAATTAAGAAGTTAATACCAAGGTCACAAAAGGAGAAATAAATGATGTCTTCATAAAGGCTTAGCAAAAAGTGTTCAGTTTTGAATGATTTCAGAAATAGTTTATAAAACTCTTCTCTCCCTATGCTGATCCAACTCTAGGTGGGCGTCCCGCTTCTCCATACTTCAACTTCCTCCTTTCCTCTCTGCTTTCTCTTCTCTGTCTGTAGCGTCTGAACCATCCCCTTTTCTCTTACATGCACTGGCCTATTCTAAATATACCCCATTCCTTGGATATTAAAATAATATCTTATAGTGTAGTTAATAATAATGACCAAATTCTCTGTTTTGTTTTAACTTTAAATCTTGTGTACTGTAACATTTGCATAATTTAGTTGTTATAAGGAAAGGCTAAAAGTTCACTGAAGGATTTAGGGTTGCTTTATCAACTCTTACTTTAGATTCTCTAATCTCCATCAATTAGTTTATATCCTTGTAGGTCCTGACGATATGAAAACTTGGTTAGAAAAGAGCAGGAAGGGTTGATTTTCAAAATGCTATCAAGTATATGATTGAAATTTGACCGTGAATGGATACTAAATGAGTCCAAGAATAAGACAATTCATCTTAGCAGTCATGTCTGATGTCTTTCTCTCAAACTGATTCATCAAAAATTTCAGTCTGATAAACAGACTAAAAAGCATTCATTTTAAAGATGACTTAACTAGTACCTTCTGGGAATACGCTACTCTGAATGCATGTAAAAATACCATAAAAACCGTATCTACTTTCATTGTCGATGATTTCATACCTTCTGTTAGAAACAAAAGGTAAGATAGCAAACATCCTCCCTTTCCTGAATTGGAAAGAGCTTGCTGGGCACATCGAAGACATTTTGACCAAGAAAAAAAAAATGCATACCAAATTAAAAACTCTTAAGATTAAGCAATTAGCTAAACCGTGGTTAAGGAAATGACTGTGTCTAAACTAGAAAAAACCCATGGCCAAAATTGTAAGAAAAAGGAATACTGCGGGAAAAATTGCCTTGTCCTACCTTAAAATATAACATCTATTAAATAAATGAAAGACAAACATTGCCCAATAAAAAGTTGACCCTCAACAAAAGAAGTCATTCCCATCTGTCCACAAATGCCCTTGACACCAAAACAGTTTCTGGGTTGTGTCAGTGCCATATTGCCATTCATAAAATCTCCCACTTTCCATTATTTCTTTCTTAGAATAATGAAAAACGTTCAGTAGTAGGAATCTTGAATGACCTTCACATTTGGCCTTCTATCTCAGCCACTTCTTTTCTCTGTAGAACCTCTCATTAATCAAAACATTTGTTTTGTTTTGTGATTCTATTCTGATGATTATGTGGGGAAGAGACCTACATTTTCAATGTGGTGATACCATTTTAAATTTTGAACAAATATCTTCCTGGAAATTCATGAAAAATAAAAAAGAAAAATCAATAGTATATAATTTGATAATGAACCAGGTTGATTACTGTATTCATTTCCTTTTGCTTCTGTAGCAAATTTACACCGATTTAGTGACTTAGAATTATATATCTATTATCTTACAGTCCTGGAGGTAAGACTTCCAGAATGAATCTGAAGGGACCAAATCAAGGCATCTGTAGTATTGCATTTATTTGGGAGGCTTCAGGGAAGAATCTGTTTCCTTGCCTTTTCTAGCTTCTAAAAGTTGCCCAGATTTCTTGCTTTGTGACCATCTTTCTTTTTCTTCAAAGTACTTTACTCCAATCTCTTGTTTCATTGGCACATCTCCTTTTCCTCACTTTGACACCTTTGACTCTTTCTTATAAGGATCTTTTGTTTTATTACACTGAGCCCATCTGCACAATACAGAATAATCTCTCCATGAATCTCAAGGATCTTAATGTAATTTCATCTGCAAAGTTATTTTTGTTATGTGAGCTAACAAATTTATTGGTGTTTATGACATAGATATCTTTGGTGGGCCATTGGCCCACCACAGTTATCCTCCACTGTTTATCTTTGAAGTTGAATCTGCTCCTGATTGTTTCTCTCCCAAAGAAAGTTTATATGTGGGACAAATAACACTGAAAGTTCTCAAATGACAAGGCTATGATCTTAAGAAAGTGTCCTAGGTAGAGAGAAAGTGGCTTTATGAAGACCAATGTCTATTGCAATTGCATACTTCTGGAAAGGATTTATTAATCCTTTTAATAGACATTTAATATGTTTCCCAACCAAAACCACTAATGCTTGGGGCTACAGTTTTGATTAAAATAAGAACGGAGAATATTTTACAAGTTTAGATATTAAAATACCTCACAAAAATGCACAAATCATACTCTTGTAATGCTTTTATTTAAAGGCTAATATATGGTGCAGCCAAAGATATAGCATAGGCAAGCACAAGGATTCTGAGAGTCTTTCAGGAGTAAAATTTCCACAGTCCTTTTGTGTACATAAAAACATGTTTTGTTTCTAATGTAAATCACCGTCTGTGTCATGAATCTTAACTTCGGGAGATCCTAACACAGATGTTCCTAGTCTAATTGCTGGTTTTCTAGTCATATCAGGCTGGTTAATCTGTTATGCCCTTCAAAACTATCAATGAACAAATGAACTCTGGCAGTAGTAAGGTAAACTTTGTACTTTATGTAACATGTTCTGAATTCCACTGACCTTATCTTGGCCAACAGCCAAAACCATATACCTTGGCATCTCCCAAGATAAAGATAGAATTTATCAGTTCATTTGTAAATTAAATCTATCCTATAAAGTCAACCACCTGATGATCTACCAACACTTTTTAATTGAAATTACTTTTGATCATTTCTTCTCGTGAATCTATTGCAATATTTGTAGAACAAAATGCTGGTGGAAAACTGTCAGCTGTTATTTTTGCATCATGAAATGAGGTATGGGTAAATAAGTCAAATTATTCTTACCAATTATGGTAGTATTACACTAAATATTAGTTACATTATTAAAATAAAATTACTATGAAAGAAGTCATTTTATATTACAATAGCATTTTGTAGGGTTTCCTAACAAAAGCAGTCATTACCTGTAAATTAAATGTTGTCATAGGCCATGGTGTAAGTCAAGGGTCAAGTTTTAGTTAAATCTGAAATCTCAGTGCCTTTTGGGGCACAGCCATATGACCTTTTATACTACATGGTTATATCGACTAGTTTTCATCATGAGCCTTGTATTTAAGTCATACTTACTCTCTCCGAGCTAAATCCTTATTTAGGTTTAATGGGCTTCCATTTGCAGACAACTACTAAACATTTTGTTGTGTTTATTTCATAGTTACAAATTGGACATATAATTTATATCCACAAATGTTGAATTTCCCAGTACAATATCATCTGGGCTGTAGTCATCTACAATTTAAGTATGGCAGAAAGCTTCTTGTGGGAATCCTTGATTGATATTGGAACTATCAGATACAGTATACGTTTTATCACATTGCCTCTAAACTGACATTAGTTTTTACTTTCTGAGTATTTTAGTATTTTTTTTTACCTCAGCAGTTACCCTTCTGAAAACAAAAAAAAATATGTATATCCTCTCCATGCACTAAGTCATGCAATACTTTGATGAGTTGGATCACAGTACATATTTTAATACAACAGGTTTTTTGATCTTAAAGCAATTTTGTATTCCTCTCTAATAGAAACAGTTACTACAAAACCCCAATTACAAGATGTCAAACGTTTTTTAAATGACATATACTTTGAAGTGACAACAAAAAACTTGTCCCAAATCCCAATGGTTTACACTGGCTAAAAGTAAGAAGTTTTTGTGTGGTGGCCATATGTTTCAGACACTTCTAAAATTATTTGAGCATGGGAAGTGCTAATGTTGGGTTGTGTGTTTTTGAAGCACTAAGAAAGCTTGCTTTTAGAGAAAAGATAATCAAATTTGACCGTTTTCCTTTTAATTTTGTGAATAGATGCTATAATATATCAAAATGTGGCATGAAAAACTAAATAATCCAATCAATCGCTACACCCATTGATTGATTTTGGAGCTGACTTAGAGAGTAACTTAACTTTGGCTGTCTGAGTAATGCTTTTATGACCCTTGCTCAAGTGATGACAAGAAATTTTATCATTTTTTTCTGAGCTTTTCCATATCTGGGTTAATTAGCTGTACTCTGGTGATCATAGAATTGATAAGTATTTGTAATTATGACTTGGTCTTCAGATTCAGTTATCAACATTATATAACAAATAACAGTACTTTCCCACCTAATCAAATCTATATGTATTTATTTTCACTAGTTTGTGGTAATTAACAGGAGAAATTAAATATTATTGTAGGAACACAGTGAATGCATGTTGGAGCCCATCCCAAGTAAATACAAATTGGCTTTATCTCTCTTCTAACTAGAGTTGAAAAAGAAGACAAGTGCCAAGTGAATAAAGGCATTTTGTGGCATGTCTTGAATTTCTACTATATAGGGTATAGCTGATACTTTTGGTGGAACCATTGTACCAGTTGACTTTCAGAATTAATCCTTTATCTATGATCCATAAAGAATTATTAAACAAGTGATTTTAGGGTTCTAATATACTTATATATAAAACAGACCTTTTGTTAATTTAAATATTTATATTCCTTATGAATCTTATATTGTTTTAAATTAAGCACTTGCATACATTTGATGATTATAAATGATTCACTATGTATTGCCCAATTAAAACAGATGAAGAACAGAATTGTATAACTTTCCTTTTCCTGTATTTTGGGTAAGTGAAAACTTTCCCATTCAGACAATATATATATTCCAATAATACATTCTGGCAATTAGGAGGCAACAACAATAAAAAACTTTTGTTCATAAATTTCTACTTGAACCTTACTTTCACCTGCAAGTCTCTTATAATTTCATCACCATATTCTAGTGTGAGAATGTAGTGAGAAGACCCACACTAGATACTGGTGCTTTGATCTTGGACTTCTCAGACTCCAGACTGTGAGAGAATAAGTTTCTGTTCTTTATAAATTACTCAGTCTGTGACATTTTGTGGTAGTACCACAAAACAGACTAAGACCATCAATGACCAGCAATCCTAATAAATTTATTTATCCGACCCAGGCCCTTTTACCCATTCTTGGGTAAATTACCTTGAGCCTCCTACTGGGATTTACTAAGAGACATTTACCCTTTTGTCATGCAGAGTCCTAATCCTCTTCTGTGTTAATTGGCACTGACTCTTACAGGATTATAGACTATAATTCTCTGTAATAATATATATTTTCTAAATATTAAGTATTGGACAAATTAAGAGAATTTTTTATTGTCATTTTCTAGACAAAGTAGTTGGTAGAACAGCTAGACAATCTAATTTCTCATAGTGATCTGTGAAAATTTTAGTATCTCTTCCATGTGTTTCCTCCTTTTTAAAATATTTGAATTGAGCTTATGAAGACTTCCAATGAGTTAAACTGTCTTCAGATTTTTCACATTTTTTTTTTCTTATTGCTCTCTTTGTTGGCATAATCCTGAAATTTCTCATATTATTTAGCTCCATTCAGGGGCCTGAAGTTTATAGCAGCTTCCTACAGATCTTGTTTCTCTCTAAGAATAAAGTCACATAAGGAACTCAAACAATTAGAGTCCTTTATTGTGAGAGCATCAATCATTACCGGGTAAGAATCATAGAATTAGTGGAAGTCTTAATATTATACAGGAAGTAATTTTGCAGCTCTAGCAGCCTCCAGCTTCTTATCTGTCAGCATCAGTTGTACCAGAACATACTTTAAAAATAATACCAAAACAATGACAAACACAACCATACTCAAACCCAGTCACATACATGCACACACACACACGACATTGCATTATTCATGGACTTATTTTTTTAAGGCATGCATGTATTTACACACACACACATATATATATACACATATACATACACACACACTCACATACATATTTATGTAATATAACACATTTAGATGTTCATCCAAATCTAGATCCATGAATTTTAGGTCTCAGTTTTCTGCCTGTCAGTGGATGCAGTACTTGTGCAGCTTAACCCAGAAATGGCCAGTAAGTCAACCTGAAGACAATGATTTCTCTCTCCCTCACTTTTATTTATCTGAAACCTTGTCTTAGACATTGTTATTTACATTATGTTGTCAGGAATAGTTTAAAATATCCCATCTCATTGCCATAAATTTTGTAAGTTTGAATATTTTAAAGATCACACCAGTTGTACAGAGAGCATCCTTACTTAAGGCTTAATGTATAACCAGATTAAAATAAAAGTGCAGAAAATAATTGGGAAATCCAAGGGAGCTCCAGGTGCAAGCTCCCCGCATCCTTATTGAAACAGAAGTGCTTTCTATCTTCTAATTCAACCACTAAGAGTTTTATAATAAATACTGACTTCAGAAAAGCTCAATGCAAAATGTCTCTGTGAAGTTTTTATGTTGTTCTGGTCACTTAGTTAAGCTAAGCTTAACTAAATTGAAAATTATCTGTAAAACATTAGACCTGAAGTTCCTGGTGGCCAAGGGCAGTGCCCAGTCAGGACAGGTTATATCCTGGGATCGATATATATTTCATCTTGCTTAAAAATGAGAAGAGTAGCTGTTATTTGTTTAGTGTTCCTTATGTAGCAGATGTGATGCTAAGGACTTTACACTTATCTCCACTTTTAGAAAAGTAACGATTAGTTTCGTTTTACAGATGATGACACTAAGGTTCAAAAAGAGACTGGCAGAATCTTGCCCCAGGCCACCTAGCTAGTTTAGTGGCCCAGCTACTTTTGATATATGTGACCCATTTGATCCGCAGTTCACCTGAAAGCACATGAAGCACATCCTAAGGATGCTTCGAAGAACATCACTGTGAACAAACATCAATCTGACACTGCAAGATTCTTGGTTCTCAGGGAAACATAAGATTTTATTTAGCAAATTCTGCTTCTAAAATAGGAAAAGGGGTTCAAGGTCAATTGATAAGACACTAAACAAGGATTGATATGAAAGATAACTTTTAATGGCTCAAGAGTGACTGAGTATACAGAAATTTTCATTATACATTGTAAATTGAACTTAATTACATTTTAACTCCATATTTTAAAAATAACAAAAACTTTAATAAAATAGTTCAAAATAAATAGCCCTCAGAAGTTGAGAAGTCACCAGGGGAGGTTCAGACTTCAAAGGGCACGTCATAAATGCCTCCTGATATAAAGATAGAATTTTCCCAATCCACCGGTGAATTTTCTCTATCTTTAACAAAAATACTTAAGAAAGTTATATTAAAACAAAAGACAGTCTGTTTATCTGAACACAGTATAAAAGTGAATAAACAATCTAAATATAAATGATATTAGAAATAAAACTGAAACAGTGATAGTTGTCATAATATAAATAGGATGCCTAAAATAAGAAAAACCTAAACAACCTAATTTGGATAAGAATAAGAAAAAAATGAATAGGTTATTAATTCAAGAAGAATCTTAAATATCCAATAGGCAGATAAAAAGATGTTTATGATCATCATTGGAAATATGTGAAATAAAAATAAAATAACTAATAACAATTTTCACTATTTGATAAAACTTAAAAGTTTGAGAGTAACAAACGTTGTCAAAATTTGAAGGCAACTAGAATTCTGAACACCCTTGGTATAAAAGGTAGAAGTTGTTGTCACTAGTTTGGACCACAATGTGGCCTTTTCTAGTAAACTAAAAATATTTATAATAGATTATTCTGCAATTCAACCACTGGACATATGCACTAGAGAAGAATTTTTTTCAAAATTTAATGGTGACTTAACAATAAGAAAGATATTTGATATTGTAACATTATAAATACATGTTTTAAATATTTGTGTCCATGCACATATAAGCAAAAGAATAATAAAATAATTTCTTACAATATTTATATGTATATAAACAAAAGTTAGATGAAACGATATTTACCCCAACGATTTGAGATGAACAATGAAACTAATGCATTCTGTTTAATTCTTCCTGTTTCTTTCTGTTGTGGCTGAGAAAACAATACCCCAAAGTATAGCACTTTGCCATGCTGAGTACTTTGAGCTGAAGGACATTGGAAAGACCTCAGAAACAAAGTCTCCTTCTGACCTTTCTTTTTTGTTGTTGTTTTTTGGTTTTTTGTTTTTTTGAGACGGAGTCTTGCTCTGTCGCCCAGGCTGGAGTGCAGTGGCCGGATCTCAGCTCACTGCAAGCTCCGCCTCCCGGGTTTAAGCCATTCTCCTGCCTCAGCCTCCCGAGTAGCTGGGACCACAGGTGCTCGCGACCTGCCTGGCTAATTTTTTGTATTTTTAGTAGAGACGGGGTTTCACCGTGTTAGCCAGGATGGTCTCGATCTCCTGACCTTGTGATCCGCCCGCGTCGGCCTCCCAAAGTGCTGGGATTACAGGCGTGAGCCATCGTGCCCAGCCTGACCTTTCTTGACCTTCACTCTCCTACTTTGCTTTTCTCTTGAAGCAGGCCATAAAATCTGGAATTCCTCTTCCCAAAGGCGGGTCATACAAGATAAAAAATATTACTCTAAATTTCCTCTACTTTTTTGTGTAGAAGCTGACAATAAAGAAATTCTCTGACCTACTTTGTCTGATCGTATCATAGAACCCTCATTCCAAAAGGGTTCTTGTCCTATTCCCAGGAAGAAGGACTACCACACAGAAAGACCAAGAAGAATCTGAAGAGACAGGCCTTGCTGTGTTTAGCCAATCAGTCTATGACCAGTAGATCATTTTTTGACACATTTCTACATGGCTGTCCATTCTTTATTGAACCTAAGCATAACAGTAGACAGTTTTCCCTAAGTCTTGGGGTCTTCATTCTGGTCTCTGTCACATAAAATTTTACTAAATACATCTGTTATATTTTCCTCTTGTTAATCTGTCTTTTGTTGTAAGAGTGTCGGCTGTAACCTCTATGATGAGAATAGTTATGACATACTTTCCACTTCTACAGTTCTAATCTATCACATTACACTCACAAATATAGGGCATAACCCTCTGAAGTTAGTGCATAACACTTCATGATACTGAAGTGTTGTGACTCACAGATTGAAAAATGCTGTTCTGTACATGTGAATAGGGTCTTTTGTTCTTGTACATGTGTAAAAAGAGATCCATACAAGAATACTTGAATGAATACTGTTGGTTATTCTAAAATGGGAAGGAATAATATACTATACAGTAATGAAGAGAAATTGTCTGGAATTAAACCTTATATAACAATAAGTATGAATTTCACTTACATAATGTTCAGCAAAAAAATGAAGTTGCAGAAGTAAATAGAAAATGTAATTCCATTTATAATTACAAACATATGAAACCAATTAACATTTGTGTGTGCATGAAAGAGAGGCAGAGATATAGAAAGAGCTGTATAAAATTTAAAAAAGAGGGCTAGACACAATATTTGATACATTAGCTGCTATTGGCTGCCACCACATAAAGGGCATATAGGTGATTTAGAAGGTAAGGTATTCTCTTGTTAAATTTTGATGTAATCAATGTATTGACGTGACTTTTAACTTTACTTTTTACATATGATTTATATGTTTAATGTTTTAGGTTTAATATTGAATAATTTTAAATATATAATAATTTTAAATATATAATTTTAGATATATAGAGATATATAATTTTTTACATGTAAGTAATAAAAGATCTAAAAGGAGATATTTCTACTTAATAGAATATCATATGCTAAGTACATCAGTATTCTCTTCACTCTGAATATTAAAAGCATCTTGACCTCAACATTATACTGAGGCAAGGTGCAGTGGCCAGGGTGAGCTTTTGTGCTCCTGCCCTGTGGTAGTGTCTAGGGGTGTGTGTGGGCAACTCCAATGTTACAATGCTCTTAGCCTCACCATCCACAGAGGACTTTAAGTGTCAACTAGCTCAATGAACCCTCTGACTTTTTGCAAGGGGCAGAGGGCAAATGTGACAGCTTTCTGTATCCAAAGCTCTTGTCCAGCATCCCCGAAGAATCTGGTCACACATGGACTTTAAGGATAAATGTGAGTTTTATTGAGTGGTGGAGGTGGCTCTCAGTGGGATGGATGGGGACCTGGAAGTGGGGATGATGTGGAAAGATGATCTGGACGGTCCAGCAGCCCAACTCCTCTTCAACCACAGCAACCCAAACTCCTCTTGATGTTCAGACGTTCCTCCTCTTCTCTCTTTCTCTGCCGTGTTGTTCTGCTATTCGTCTGCTTGTCTCATGTTAGTCTGCTTCTGGAGCCTGGGGTTCGGGGTTTATACGGATACAGGATAGGGGGCATGCTGGGCCGAAAGGCAACTTTTGGAGCACAAAAACAGGAATGTCTGTCCTCATTCAGGGCTTTGTGTCTTCAGGCTTGAGGATGGGGCCTTTGCCAGAGAACTGCCATCTTCAAGCAGTGTTTCCCTGTCTCCTGTCCATATCACTTTTACTTTTTATTTATCTTTATGTGGATTTATCTATTTCAGTTCTACCTCATCCTGCCTCCTGAAGTACTTGAATCCTATGATTTCTCCTCCTGTCTGGAGTTCTTCAGGGTGAATTGTCTTGATACATAAGGCATCCATGGTAGCCAGAATTCAGATTTCATTTTTTTTCTGCTCTTCTAGATGAGTTATGGATTCTTTCTTCTAGTTTTATCCTTCAAAAACTGTGTTGATATTTCTCATCAACTATTGTCTCCTTCAATACTCTGTGCTTTGTGGTGACATTCGGGGAAAAAAAGAAGATACATGTGTTAGCTTTTCTGTTTAACTAGACATTTATACATATTACTCCATATTACTGTTATCCATGAGCTATAATTCTGAAGACCACAAAAATGCCATAGTGAATTTTAGTGCTACACAGAATGATACCACATAATAAATTTTAGTTATTCTGTCTTGATGTAAGAGTTATAAGAAAGAATGAAGATTCTAGAAGTCTTTATTTCTTTAAATATTGAATTATCCTATTAAATAGCAGTGTGTGGTATTCACTGGCTGAAATTCTAACGTCGAGCAATATTGTTGAAAGTGAAGCCTTTAAAATAAGTTTCCTTTTTATTTGTTTGTTTATTTGTTTATTTATTTATTTTACTTATTTCTGTTTGAGATGGAGTCTGCCTCTATCACCTAGGCTAGAATGCAGTGGCACGATCTCGGCTCACTGCAACCTCTGCCTTCCTGGTTCAAGGGATTCTCCTTCCTCATTCTCCCAATTAGCTGGAACTACAGGTATACGCCATTACACCCAGCCAATTGTTGTATTTTCAGTAGAGACAGGGTTTCACCCTGTTGGCCAGGCTGGTCGCAAACTCCTGACCTCAAGTGATCTGCTTGCCTTGGCTTCCCAAAGTTCTGGGATTACAGGCACGAGCCAAAGTACCTGGCCAAATTTTCTCTTTATATTAGGAGAAGTTTTAAATTTTTTTTCTTTTTCATTCTAAAGGGATGTAAGGCATTCACTGATATGTCATTGCTTAAGAAAAAAATGCTGTAGTTGGGAGTTTAATTGAATCACTGTGACATATTCAAGTTGCCATATTTACAACCAATAATATTCACATTTTTTGTTCTGAAAGTAACATAAAAACCTCCCTGGCTGCTCTATATTCAAGCAGAAAATCAGTTATTTCAATATCACAAAAAGTATACTATGACTATTCATATTAATTGCAGTTGAATATCCTGTAACTGACTATAAACAATTTAAGTTATAAGTAAAAATGATTTTAGTTAAAACTACAATTTATATGAAAATGGACTCCTTAAATTAATGGCCTTGGAAAAAATTAAAAACTCATCTTTCTGAGAATAGATTGATATATAAGATTACTTTTTAGATGTGGTTTACCAAAAATCCTTTACTATTTAATTGCTGGAATATTGGATATTCATTTTACATGGAATTACTATAACTACGCTATTCTAGTACTAAAACTGACATAGAATGTTAGATCAGAACTATCAAACATTCTAAATAGTTAACAGAACATATTAATTTATTTTTAGTTTTTAACTACTTACACTGATGTCAACACTATCCAAAGTCATCACATAATCAGTGTTCTGTGAAATAAAGTCAAATGCATCATTAAATGTGTTGATCAGCAGCTCTTAGTGTGAACTGAGAGCAGTTTTACAGGAGAAAGACCAGCTGCTTTCTCAGAGAGAGAGATACAGAGAGTGAAAGAGAGAGACAAAGAGAGATTGAGAGTGAAAGAGAGAGAGCGAGAACAAAGCAAATCTATTTATTGAACATATGGCAATCCCAGGAGGATCCTAAAAACATAACTTAATATGTAAATATCCTAGTGCTTATAAATATTCTAATAAAATGAGCTTTTGCATAGTACGTATAAAATGTTAATTCTAGATCAAAGATGATTCGTGATAACTCAATGAATTCATTAGTATACAATTTTATACTCATCCTCAGAGTCTCACCTTGTTATAGACTTGCTTCTTGAAGTTAATCACCCAAGATTTACTAGCTTGAAATTCTGCTCCTCATTTACATCAGCCTTTTGAATTCTCAGTTGAGAGGTGATATTTCATTTTCATTTCTGTGTCAATCTGGAATATTTTCTGAAACAAATTAAATTAAAATTACAAAGCCTTATTGAATAAAATAATTTATGGTGTATTAATTAGTTTCAAATTAATATTAAACTGTGTTTATCTTTTGCAAATATTAATTATAATTGAACACTTTGTTCCCCAGGATTTTAAAAATCAAAATTATTCCTGTACTTTAAAATTAGAACAAGAAAGAGAAATGTTAACAATATATTACCGCACGAAATCAAATTTTACCTATGGGAGAAAAATTATGTTGATGATCTTTGTGAATCAGCCGTATCTAACATTAAAATAATTTTTGGAATTTAAATGTAGTGTTTCATCCATTGAAATTATATCATATGTTGACGTTCAAACTTTTCTCAAATGTCAACCTTAATTGGTACGTTGTCTGGCAAAGACAATGTTGGGCATTGTCATTCACAAAACCATTTTCTTTTTCCCCTCACCATACAGAGAACTATGTTTTCTACATTTCGTGACTCTCAGGCAGGACCATGTGACAGAGTTCTGAACATTTGAATGTGGATATACATGATATATAACTATTCTAAACTCTAAAATCTCCATGAAATTATCTATGACAGATGATAATGGATTTAGATCATAATCTCAAAAAACACAATCCAAAGCACGTGTAACTCTCAGAGTGAGGCTGTAAGCCTCAGGACCTGGGGGCCTCCGGTGTAAGTCCTGGAGTATAAATGCTGAAAAGCTTGTCGTTCTGATGTTCAAAGCAGCAAAAGAAAAATCTTCACTAGGTGCCAGAGAGGGACCAATTGCCTTTCTGTACCTGCTCTCTCTGGTTCCCCAGCTGATTAAATGGTTTCCACCAATATCGAAGGCAGGTTTTCCTCACCTTATTCACTCAGACTCACTCACTAATCTCCTCTGGAACATTCTCACAGACATGTCTAAAATAATGCATTACCATTTTTCTGAGTATTCTCTAATCTAGTCAAGCTGATACCTAAAATTAAGGTCACAAATCTACTCCTTGTCAATTAGGAATCCATATACATCTCCTTAAGCCGTACTTAATTTCTAAATAAAGACAATAACAAGGTAATAGTTCCACAAACCATGATACAACTATCCTATGATTATGCTTTTGGGAATTTTAGACATTAGGTATTTAGATTTAAGGCATTTTGATAATTTATTTTTTCATCATTTGGAATTACAGGGTTTGGGCTCTGGTTTTCATGTTGACATTTCCTTAGTAAATGAAGATATGTTCTTTTTGTACACCTGTATTGGTGAAATTTCTCAAGCTCTGAACTCTTTGGGTCACTACATATGCAGTGGTGACCCATTGTGATTTTTATTCCATCTTCTCAAAGATTTAGGTTGTCCATAACAGTATTTTAGATGACCAGTTATGAATGTACATTATTACCAACCATACTTATTTGTGTTTATACATTTTGGTCTTGACCTATTTCTTTATGAATACATTTAATCTGCTTATAACTTGTATACACATGTGATTGTCATTAGTATAATTAGTATTTATGCTTGCAAAAATACTTTTGTCATTATTGCCTGCATTGTTCAAATTGGTTTACGAAATACTGTCATAGTTTTATGTTTCTCAAATTTGCTTTTAAAAATATAAATAAATGTTTATAAAATAATTTTGAAACTATTTTTTCAAGAATTATGTTTTTCAGATTTTGATTTTTTTTAGGATTGTAATTTTTGAGTTTATTTAGACTTTGAGGATGTTGATATTCTTAGGTTTCAACATTTGAGATTATGGTGTATGGTGTTGGCAATTGTGTCTTTCAGGATTATTACTGGCTTGTCATGATAGCAGGAAACTGATACAGCTTGGAAGTGTGTCTCCTCCAAGTCTCATGTTGAAAGATGAAATCAATGTTGGAGGTTGGCCTTGTGGGAGGTGTTTGGGTCATGGGGCAAATCCTTCATGAATGGCTTGGGACCCTCCTCACAGCAATGAGTGAGTTTTCACTTTTTTAGTTACTACGAAATCTGAATTTTAAAAGAGCCTGGCACCTCTTCCTCTCCCTCTTGCCATGTGATATATCTGCTTCCCCTTCACTTTCTGCTATGAGTAAATGCTTCCTGAGGCCTCACCAGAAGCTGACCAGTTGCTGCTGTCATGCTTAATAGCCTACACTACCATGAACCAAATAAACCTCATTATTTTGTAAATTACCCAGCACTTGGTATTCTTTTACAGTAATGCAAAACATAATACAGTAACCTTATAGTCAAGTGATGACAATGACAGATTGAAGGCTAGCAGAGATCTTGTGAGTAGCTGTCTATGGAAGAGCACCCTTTTTGTATTCCCCGCCAGCCACCCACAAACTCCAATGTGCTGTGAGTTAGTAAGTAATAAATGTTCATCATACAAAGAACCTTGAAATGTCTGGCTTTAACAGGTAGAATAGCTAACATTAAATACTATAATATGAGGTTTCTAATTAGAACATATTCAGACTGTAGTTTGCTGAATTATAGTATAATTGATTGGCAATACAAAAATATTAGTAATAATATAGTAATAAATTGTGGATAACATTAACCTTTGCTTGAAATTTATTAGAAATTTCTGAAATAGGCAGGATATGTCTTTATTTAATCAAAAGAAAAACTAAAGTGCAAGATTACATTTTACAATATAGCAAAAATACTATTATACTATCAGAACTTAGTGGCATTAATATATTTACATATTTTATATGTAGTGGTATATATATAGTCACTAAGTTCTGATAGTATAATAGTATTTTTAGTATGTAAATAATAAAATATAAATATATTAAATGCTCTATATACATTATTATTATAGAACATTTAATATTGAATTTAATATAGTTTTCTAAACAAATGATAATATATGTAACTGTCCTTCAGACTATCGAAGTCTTTGTACATATTATCTATTTTTTCTGGTATTCACTTCCTATCAACTTGGTCTGTGGATATTATAATCATCAGTCAAAGTTAACCTCAATTATCATTTACTTTTTTGCTACTTCTGGTCAGAGACCCCTTGTCCTTTCATGGTCTTATCCATATTTTTCTTTATGAAACGTTAGATAAAAATACTACGTTTTCCTAATGATTTTTTTTAATTTAACTCTTTCTTTTTAAATTGTTCAAAGGAGAGCTTAAGTATCCAGGTATTCCAATTCAATAATGGGATATTGACTTGTGAAATTTTTATTAGATACTGATAACCTTGTCATGTACTGATAAAAGAGAAAATGAATAGTTGATCTAAAGGCTAATACTACCCATAGGGTGACTCTGCTCATGTTTGAATATAAATTTAAAGTGAAAAAGGTAGAAACTGACTTGGATACTTATTTACAAATTATTTTAAAGTATTTATAATATTATGTCTTATTTTTTCAATCTTTGTTATTTAATATTATTTTTTACAACATATTATTGTAAAATTAAATGTACTTCATTACCCCTAAACTTGTGTAATTGTTAAATTTTATTTCATCTTTCTTTATCCTAATATGTTGCTGTGACATGAAGTGGGCATATAATATAGATCTAATTTTAATGAAGTATGTATTCCTTTTCCTTCCTCTTCCACAATTAGTTGAGTTATATTTCCCTATGAGTCTTACAACTTTTACAAGCATGTTGCTTAAAATGTCAGATACGAAACTGATCTCTAGGAAATGTAATAGGCATCAGTTATAAAGCTGTAAGAAAAAAATCAAATTCTCAGTTGCTAATACCAATAATCTTTATTTTAGTGAATCAAATCAATGAAAACTATAATTTTCCAAAAGTGAAAATTACGTTTAAAAAAAGTTGTGAATAGCATTTTAAACTATCTGGGTTGAAAGATCAGGAGGTTTTTTTTTTTTTCTTGCAAAATAGTATTCAGTATAAACAAATTATTTTAAAAATTCAATAAAATTAACAAATGCAAAATAAAACCCCAACTTTTAAAATACTGACTTAAAGACATAAGCTACACTTTAAAAATAAAGAGAAAAGCAGTGAATGTGCTGTGTTCACTTGAGAAGATTGTTGCATTCTGCTGTTGTTTGGTAGATTATTCTATAAATATATTAATCTTATTAGGGCCATTCATATCCTTATGCTTTTCTGCCTGTATGTTCTTTTTTTTAAATTACTGAGTGAGGAGTGTTGAAATTTGAATGTATATTATATTATGGATTTATATATTTCTATTTTCAAATATATTTGTAAGGAAGTATGGATATTTTTCTTTTAGCACGTTGAAAATGTCACTGTACTATCTTTTTTGCTGGCATGAGTTCTGCTAAGAATTCTGCTGTAATGTTTATCTTAGATTGTGTTGGATATTTTGTCACTAATATTAAAAACTCCTTTGCCATTATTTCTCAAAATTCCTTTTGCTCCTTTCCCTTTTCCCCCCTTTTCTGGGATTTTGATTATGAATATTTGGTATTGTCTCGTATATCTTGTATGATTTTACCTGTTATTTAATTCTTTTTTCCCTTTGTTTTTGTTTGACTTTCTATTGACCTGTCTTCACATTAACTGATTCTTTTATTTCCTGTGTTGAGATTACTGTTGAACCTGTCAGAGGCATTCTTTTTATTTCTACAACTTCTATTTGTTATATTTTAATGTTTCCATCTATCTATTAAAATATACATTTTGTATTGTTTGTAATGCTTTTCCATTAAAGCCTATATTAGATTGGTCATATTTGTTTTAAATTTACTGTCTGTACCAACATCTGTGTCACATTATAGTGTTGTTCTGAAGACTGTTTTTCATCTTCAGACTGTTTCTTTTTTTTTTTAATGCCTTGTAATTTTTGTATTTGCATGGCTTGTAATTTTCGTATTGAATTCTGAACATGTTACATAGCACAGAAGATACTGAGTCACATATTTGTTGTAGTTAGGGATGAGCACATATTTCCTTTCTCTGAGTCTTTAGTTTGGGGTTTTGCATTAGTGTGGTAAGAAATAGGGCTGAGTTTGAGATTTAACTTTTCTCTAGTTACCCTCCATGAACTTGAAGTCTCAAACCCTTCAGAAATTCCTTTCATGTATTGTATGGGCCCATTTGCAAGACATATTTTCTCAATATCTACTCCACACTTGCCTTTAGGCCCCCATGCTTTACTTTACATCTTCCCTTTGTACTGCTTCTCAGAAAGAATCTATTTCCTGCAGCTCTCTGTATTATACGCCATTATTATTTTTATTTTACACCTTTTATTGTGGTCGTGGAAAGCTGGGGAAGACGAATGTTTTCTGATGTTTTAATTAAGCCTCTTTCTTACATAGGCACTGCAAATTTAGGTCCATTCGTATTACTCCCATTTAATGTGATTATTTTTATAATTATATTAAAATATACCAGATTGCTGTTTCCTGTTTGTTTGTTCGGTTATTTTTTCCTATTGTCAGCCTTTTTTCTTACTTGCTAATTGTTTTTTTTTTTTTAATTTTTTTCTCACTTTTTATTACTAGTCAATTCTTTAGTGGTTATCCTATTTTTACATTATGGATTTTTAATTAAAATATTATATCCTCAAGTAATATTTTACTACTTCATGTATAGTGGAAGGGCTTTCAATTATAGATTACTGTATATTTTCTATTTTTCTCTCCCAATTTTTATATTATTTTTGTTATGACATTTGTTTTTATATACTTTATACAACATATTACTATTATTTTTGCTTTACACAGTTAACTATGAGTAATTAAAAATGAAAAAAAAATATCTTTCCAACATTCTTCTCTGATTTAATGTATTTATAGTTCTGTTTGATCTGATATTCCTCTACTGGAAGAAATTTATTTAATAATTTTTACAGTGTAGTGTTTTTTGTCTGAGAAAGACTTCGTCTCTCTTTCAATTTTGAGATATACTTTGTAGATCAAAGTCCATTGTGTTTTGGGATTCCATGGTTTTTTATTGTTAGTTTTATTTCTATATATTTAATATAGATATCTTCAAGATTTCCCATTTATCTTTTGTCTTTGGTGCTTAAGTATTAGGGGCCTTATTTTTCTTTTGTTGTTGATACTTAATTTGGTTTGGTTTGACATTTCTTCTGCTTGGTGTTCTCTGAGCTTCTTGAATTTATGGATCTCTATTTGTCAGTAACTGCAGAAATTTCTCAATCATCAGTCCTAAATATTTCTCTTGTTCTATATTATATCTGTTTTCCTCTGGCATTCCATGGGTCCTGTTTCATAAGATTATTTGATATTTTTTCTCAGCAATCTGATGTTATTTCAGTAATTTCCATTGACTTATATTTAAAGTCACTGGTTACATCTTCAGTTGTGTCAGGTTTATGCATTAGTCCATTGCTGATATTATTTATATCTATTATTTGTTTTTTATTTCTAAAATTTTCTTTTGATTTTTTAAATTGTTTTCTTTTCTCTGCTGGAATTATCCATCTGGTTTTGCACATTGTCCAACTTTCATAGTAGAGACTCTACTTTTCCGTGACCCTGAACCATATAACACTGCAATGGTTTATTTAATCAACTACAATCCAATCAAGTCTATAAAATGCTATCAGATTATACTTGACTATAGTCATTACCCACAGATTAAAATATTTATAGATAATTTCCCATGAATATAGGATAAAGTCCCAGATAATTTATCCAGATGTAAATCATTCTATATATTTCCGTTTTCTATATATCAAATACTATCGCACTCTCCTGCATAAACTTTATACTTTTATTAAATTAATTTAATAAATATTCCCCACTCTCTGCATATTTTCTGTCTACAGTCCTTCATCTACAGGCCCTCTGTCTACAGACTTTCATTCCAAATTATTAGAATAATTTTATGTTCTTCTTTAATATTAAATGTCCATCTTATGTCTGACCTCTCTAAGAACTCAGCCCATCTCAACAGTCCATCACTAAAGTTTAACTTTCAGAAGAATTTATTTTCCACCAAAGGTATACCATTGGGCCATGTATATCTTGCCTCCTTATGAGTTAGAGTTTTGGTATATTCAGTGATTAAAATAATATTCATTTGATGATGGTGCTTATCTTGGTGTTGATAAAGATGATGAAGATGTTTGTGATGACAACAGAAACCTTAAAATTGCTCTTTGCAGATATGTTTGTTCACATATACATGTCATATAAGAGTCCAATGAGACAAATTGCTTATTACAATTTATTTTCTCCAGACAGCTGATGAATTTTATGTCACACAGGAGATTAAAATCCTAATTTTATCTAACCTTATAAATCAATTTGATTGTTAAACTGAAGAGACAAAATAAGAGAAAAAAAGAGAGAATGTCTAACACTATAGCTTTGGTAGTATAAAAATCTCTGTATCCTAACATTTAATTTTAATCTTGTATGATGTATAATTATATCTACAAAATGTTGTAACCTATGCCATTATATTTATTCCAAATGCCAGTGAAGGTTTCTAGTCATCTAAACTGTATATTTTTGCATATAGAGATGGGTATATTAATGATCACTTAAAATTTTAATTCTGTAAGTACTGAATTAAAATGATTCAAAGGGCCAGGCGTGGTGTCTCACGCCTGTAATCCCAGCATTTTGGGCGGCCAAGGCAGGTGGATCACTTGAGGTCGGGAGTTCTAGCCCAGCCTTACCAACATAGTGAAACCCCATCTCTACTAAAAATACAAAAAATTAGCCAGGCATGGTGGCACATACCTGTAATCCCAGCACTTGGGAGGCCAAGGCAGGAGAATTGCTTGAACCCGGGAGGTAGAGGCTGCTGTGAGCTGAGATTGCGCCATTGATTGCACTCCAGCCTGGATAACAAGAGAGAAATGTCATCTCAAAAAAAAAAAAAAAAAAGAAGAAGAGAAGATTCAAGAACAGTTAAGGAAATATTTTGTATGCTTTTATGATTGTAGAAGCTTTTCCTAAAAATAAATCAAGAAAATATCAATTTATAGGGAATATGCAGAAATAATTATAATACCACAATAATAGAATTGGAAATAGTAGAAACTTGCATTTCAATTGCACTACACATTATATAAATCAATTATATAAACATTACACAATGTAATTTATCATGTACTAATGCACTAGATTTTATCCTCTCAGCAACATTTGGAGCAAAAACAATATTGTACATTCTTGGTCCCCTGGTATATGTTAATTGCTCTAAGCAAGGGGTTGAATCATGGTCTCTTAAAATAAATTCAGTATTATATTAGAAATTATTCTAATTTCAAAAATGTCTCATTTTAATAGAAATTCCTGTTTGATATGAAATCAACATTGAACTTAAGAACTAATTTGAGATCATCAAAATGTATTTTGCTCTTTTGACACAAAGGTAACAATGACTTGAAAGACAACAGTGAGGCGAAATTCTAGTGGGTAGAGATTTTAGCATATGGTTAACTGCATAATGATAGGATTGGAAAAAATAATATTTGAAGATCAGACACCAAGAGGAAAAAATAATATTTGAAGATCATACACCAAGAGGTGAGAGGAAGCACACTGCTGTATTAGTTTGTTTTCACGCTGCTGACAAAGACATATCCGAGACTGAATAGTTTATGAAGAAAAAGAAGTTTAATGGATTCATGGTTCCACGTGGCTGGGGAGGCCTCACGATCTTGGTGAAAGGCAAAAGGCATTTCTTACATGGGGCAGTTAAAACAATCAGATCTTGTGAGACTTATTCACTACCACGAGAACAGTCTGGGGAAAGCAACCCCATGATTCAAATATCTCCCACCGGGTCTCTCCCACAATTCATGGGAATTATGGGAGCTAAAATTCAAGATGAGATTTGGGTGGGGACACAGCTAAACCATATCAGATGTATGTTTAAGAATGTGCTGGCCAGGCGCGGTGGCTTAAGCCTGTAATCCTAGCACTTTGGGAGGCCGAGACGGGCGGATCACGAGGTCAGGAGATCGAGACCATCCTGGCTAACACGGTGAAACCCCGTCTCTACTAAAAAGTACAAAAAACTAGCCGGACGAGGTGGCGGGCGCCTGTCCCAGCTACTTGGGAGGCTGAGGCAGGAGAATGGCGTGGACCCGGGAGGCAGAGCTTGCAGTGAGCTGAGATCCGGCCAGTGCACTCCAGCCTGGGCGACAGAGTGAGACTCCGTCTCAAAAAAAAAAAAAAAAAAAAAGGTGCACAGAGTTTGGAGATCTTTGACTCTCCAATTAATACCGAGCCAAAGGAGTCTCAAAGCAACCATTTGACAGGATGTCTTTCTCAGTGGAAATAAAAAGACCTCTCCTCTCAAGGTGGGTTCATCAACTTATAAGCCATGGAAGAAGGGATGGAAGCTATACAAGGTCCTAATAGCATAGGTAAAAGCAATTTAAGAAGGATAGTAGAGACAGTGGTCATTAATTTTAATTATGACATTAAGACTAACTATAGCAGTGAGTCCTGTATCTTGTACTATTAACTGTCTTTTGTGATTTGGGAAGCCTTTTTTCATGCTTTTTTTTCTTTTTAATAATTATAACTAATCACCAACTTTGAGAATTAATGAGAGTTCATAATGGACCAAATATGTCATGCAAATAGATTTGAATTGTATAAATGGTAATCATAGGAAACACTGTGTGTGTCCCACTTATATCCCTTTGACCTAGTCTGAAGGTCACTTGCAGAGTTACCATAAAGCTCTCTGTGTCTCTGCCTGAGAGCAATTTCCAGCTACTATTGTCAATTTGAACCATGCATAGCAGGTCAACATTTTCAGAAAGTTGATATTCCTTGGGAAACTTTCAAATGATGAAGTAGTTGCTAAACAAATATCTTACTCTCTGTTCCCTCAGAGGGACAGCTCTAAGTTATATTCTACATAGTCTCAGAAAAATCAAGTCCCAGTTACCCTCAAGTGGAAAATGCTTACTAATATTCCCGTTATTGATTTCTATCCCTTCCCTCTATCACTTTCCCTTGACCTTACCATGCTACCCAAGATCCTCTTTCTAACAAATTACACATACCCAAATTCACAAATCGGGGTCTGCTTCCAGGGGAATAAAAATTAAAATATTTATTTTGGTCACTTAGCAGGAGTGATGCCTGCCTGAGAACTTTATTAAGTTTATTAAAATTGCTTAGTAGTCAACCCTCTTGCTAAAGTAATAAAAATGTGTTGAGTGTGATCTGTGAACCAAGAAAGGATTAGTAGAGATAATTTGGACTGGGAAATCCATTACAGGCATTTTTTTTTTTTGGTTACACTGAACAGAACAGACTAGATCCAAGTCATTTTTCTGGTTACACTGAATAGAACAAACTAGATCCACATCAGTCCTTCCTCAAGATTATCACCTGGAAAATGGTGAAACTCTCAGTGTATTACAGTATTAATATTTTTATTCTATTCAGTAAAAAATGATGCTGGAAAAAGTTTAGCAATTTTCCCTTGCTTGTCTACTGAGTGCTGACTTTCAACCTCAGTCTTATCTAATCTCAAATTTCCTGGAGTTCTAAAAACATTTTTGTTTTTTTTATGTCATTATGAACATTCCATGAAAATAATTTTTAGTTACAATGTCATTTTCAGCACAAGAAGCCAAACAGTAATGTTTACCTTGGTTATGTGTATATGTTTTCTCTTCTAAATTTCATTTTATAGATCCCTTAGTAATAATAAGAAAAGAGGTAAACACTAGGCAAAACTATAGCAACTTTAAGAAATATCATTAATTCCTATTTTTGCCTTATGCTTTATTTTGAATACTAAATTTCCCTCATATTATTACATATGTGGTTATATTTTTCTTATGTTTTATTGATTACCTGTAAAATGCCACAGTTATTTTGGAAAGTAAAATAAAATACATAAATAAATAAATACTTTTTGCTCTCTAAATGTATAACATTTCTTATTTACTCTTCCTAGAAGAAGTATACCATAGGGGTAAGATTTAAAATTTAAATGTGTCATTTATGTCAGAATACCATTAATATTCATGTACTTTTTCCACACGATAATCCTAAAGGAATTAATTTGTTAAAATAAGATATAACAGTTCACATTGTAAAATTCATAACTTTATTGAAAACATCATGCCATTTAAAAAGCTGAGCTTACTATGAAATTAGTCACCATAGTTAGTATTCTGCCGCAGATAAAATATTTTCATTTAAACTCCTGTGAGATTCACTCAAAGATTTGAGAAGTGAATTTAGTTCCTACTAATAGAAAACAAAGTGAAGTCTACTAACCATGATCCACAAAGACTAGAAACGAGGTTTTAGAAGGCATTATAAAAAGTTTTCTTTTTTTCAAATTATCTCACTTCTATCCTCCTCTAAGTCTCATACACCTGTTTGACTTTCCTAAAAAGTTTTCAGTCTTACAAATTTAAAATTAGTGAAGAGTAAATAAAGTGGAAAAATGACTGGATACACTTAAATTAGGGAAAATGTCAATGGGATATAGAAGAAAATATTTTTAAAAAAGAAAAGGAAATCAATTTTTAAAACAATTTTCAAATATATAATCAGAAGTGACATTTAAAAACATAATTCTGAAAACTTTAGTTTTATATCATTTTTGGTAGAATTTATATTTAAGAAATATACAGGTTTATCACTGCTGTGTTAGAACAATGCATATTCCAATTTTTTTCACTAATTTTTAAAAATGTTTCCATCAACAGTATTAGCAAGTGTATTTAGGATAATTGCTTATTTGCTAGCTTCTGACACCACTAAATTAGAAAAAAATTTGTCAACTTGTAATCTATTTAGGATAACTGCATATTTGCTAGCTTCTGACACCACTAAATTAGAAAAAAATTGGGTCCACTTGTAATCTATGTTTCCAATAATTGCCACGTTTTAAGCCACATGTATTTAATAGGGAAAATCAAAGCTTAAATATACTATAATTTTATTTCTAAAGAGGGTCTTAATATAAAGAGGGTGATGCGAATGGTGAGTTAGAAGGAAATAAATAATTAATAAATATAAAGAGGATCATGAGAATCATCAGTTAGAAGGAAAAGAAGCATGTGAGGTAATAATGTTATTTCATGATACAAAGAATGGTATTTGGCTAAGAATGAAACTCTTCTAATTAAGTAATGGAAGTTGACAGGCCCAGTTGGCTGTATATAATAGAAAAGTGGCAAGAAAAAAATATACTGTAGGGTGAGCCACAGTAGCTAAAGATAAAAGATCATTAAATATGCAGCATTAACATATAATTTTTAAACTGTCAGTTAAAGAGGTTATAATAGATTCAAGACAAATAATTGTGTAAGAAATATTATATAAATTACTCAACTTTTCAGGAAATACAAAAAGATCTAATACCCTCTCCTCATCCATTTAACATAACCAATACCTCCTATTCTAACGTAGGACCCCTCCTCCTACAAGATGACACATTGTATGTTACATGCAGGGATGGCAAAATACATATTCTGTCCAAATACAGCTACTCTAAAATTGTAACTATGGATGGGAATTTTCTGGATACAGCAAGAATCTGGGATTTTAGGATAAAACATTATAAAACCTTGTTTCAATTTCTCAGGTCAGTGGTGACTATGAATACTATCTACACTGGTAATATTTTATTTCATTTTCAACTTCTCATCTCCAATTTCCCTTACAATAAACGTTTTCCTTCTTATTGGTATAAACTCCATCTATCAATAAAGTAAAAGATACTAGGTATTTATTACATGCCTCATGTTTATAAAACAAATGTGTCACTTCTTTATAAGCAAAATGTGTATATACCTATAACAGTGATTTTTAGAATTCATTAGTAACACTGTTCTTACTACATCTTCCCTATGTGTCCTCCCCAATACTTTAAATTCAGAAGAAAGAGAATCTTCATGAAAAATATATTAATATGCAATGTTCAATGGGATAAATAACTTAAGGAGCTATAGCATGCATCCCCACACTCCTTGGGGCTTGGCGGTTGTTGGCATCTCTGAGGTTTTGGGTGCCACCATGTTCCCCTCCTTCAGACGCTGGGGCCCACAGTGGAATCCACTTGTGGTATGCCTGGTCCAGCTGCAGTCTCGCACAGAGCCGGCACCTGTGTCAGCACCAGCAGATGCCCACCAGCTGCCCACCAGCTGGCATACTTGGCTGTAAGCAATGGCCAGACCCTGCATTAGCTCACACACCTGTCACCAATTAGTGCCTGGCTCACCCTTGGTGGGCATGGGATCCAAGTTAGTAGCATGAGTCAAGCATGGCATGCCAGTCCAAGCGAGTGGAATGAGGCCAGCAGGCGCAAGCAAAACTCAAGCAGAGGTGCCACCAGCCATAAAGGTTTCCAGTTGTCAAAGCGACACCCGAAGATCCTGTGAAATTTACCTCTAGCCACAGCATATATTCCAATTACACCAATTTATACATGTTAAATAAATTATACATATAAATATATTAAATGTGTATATATACAAATTTTAATTAAATATAATATATAATATACAATATACAAATATTTAAATTATGTATATATTTAGTGTAATATATTTTGGATATATATTTATATTTTACAAATTCATATATATTTCTCTGCATATAAACTACACTGAGACCTGTTATCTATCACCTTTTATACTGTTAAAGGAGTTAAAAATATGTATCTCTGGCATATTGACTATACCGCATGTCTGATGATGGATGAAAGTACAAACAAAATGTGGAATATATTTATCAGGAGCAGAAGATGAAATTACCACGTTAAAAATGCAACATCTTTATTCTCAAGGACAAAAGTTAAGAGCAAGATTTCTTGTAGATCTGTATAGATTTCTTAAAATAGCTCTTATCATTTAAACCTCCTCCAGAATTGAGCTGCTTCTTAACAACTTACCATTTTTTATCCAATTCAGTATTTAAGTTACTGACTCTATCTACTTTTTTGGGTCTTTATTTTCTTATGAGGTCTCCCATGCTATGCACAACTTGTATTAAATGTATACTTTTCTTCTGTTGATCTGTCTCATGTCAATTAAATCTCTGGCCCAACCAGGACCCTAAATGGAAGTCCGCTGTCACTTACTGCAATAGTCTCTTAACTGGTCTCATTACTTCCAACCTTGTCTCTCTTCAATTGACTACATTCTCTTTTAAAAACCTGTAATAGCATTCCTATATTCTTAAAATAAATTACAAGCTTGTTGCTGTGGCTCTTAAATATCACTAACACTGCATCCCAGAACCACACAGATCGTTGTTCACTAACATACAATTATGTTAATCTTCTGTATATCTTACCCATCAAGCATTTTTTTTCCCTTTGAGTATCATTTGTCCTTACTGTTACCTAAATACAGAAGGCAAAACGTTGAATGGTACCTCCTTTTTGTAATTCTTACTTTTCCAGATATTTGATTAAATTTAGGACATCCACACACTGTTTATTTGCTATTATATTCCTCCAGTTTTGTTATTCTTCTGGCATTCAATGACTTTAGAGGAACTCTTAATTTTTGTTGTTCATTGTCAATCCTTTTCAGTAAAAACTATCCCATCTAATTTT
>NW_012104909.1:256234-263868 GCF_000951045.1 Mandrillus leucophaeus | reverse complement strand
ATTGCAAAGACTTGGAACCAACCCAAGTGTTCATCAATGATAGACTGGATTAAGAAAATGTGGCACATATACACCATGGAATACTATGCAACCATAAAAAAGGATGAGTTCATGTCCTTTGTAGGGATATGGATGCAGCTGGAAACCATCATTCTCAGCAAACAATAGCAAGGCTAAAAACGAAACATCCCATGTTCTCACTCATGGGTGGGAATTAACCAATGAGATCACTTGGACACAGGAAGGGGAACACCACACACTGGGGCCTGTTGTGGGGTGGGGGAAAGGGGGAGGGATAGCGTTAGGAGATACACCTAATGTAAAGGACGAGTTAACGGGTGCAGCACACCAACATGGCACATGTACACATATGTAACAAACCTGCACATTGTGCACATGTACCCTAGAACTTAAAATATAATTTAAAAAAATACTGTATGTAAGAGGTTATACAATTATTTTGTTAAATCACAAGATTTCTTATGAGTCAACCATCAAGGGAGGGAAATGGAGAAAATACATTTTTAAGGTTCTAACTGTATATTTGTCACTATGTTATTTTATGGAGTAGAAAGAGACTATTTCCAAAATATCAAATAATTGTTGTAAAATGTGGTGGTGTACCAAAGAAACATGTTTCATTTTCCACTCATTTGGCTAATCCTTGCTAAGAAATCCAACATTAGTAATTTAATCAGAATAGTTATTCCTCATGTTTCTCATAAGAAATAAGTGTTTCCTATGCTGTTATTTAGTATTACTCATAGAAAGTGTTCCTTGGTTAAAATAATGCGAACTTACTTGGTTATGTAACATAAAAAGACTCTTTGTCATAGGGATTCTGACAACTTTTACAATACTGTTACACTGCCAATATTCAAGGGGAAAGGTATCATCTATGTTTTCCCATGGTAGCTTAACCTTCTTTCCATGAAGCACATCCTAATTTAGGGGAAATAATAACATGTTATTATGTTATTATTTATCTCCAGATTTTGAAGTTGTATTACATTGAAGAACCTTAATAATTAAAGACACAAAGATTCTCATTATATAAAATAACTATCTTAGCCTTTGTTGATACTTGTGAAATTTTTAGATTTTAGAGCTACAATGAACTTTTCAGAAAGATATCTAAAAATGAACAACATACTTTCTTCTAAATTATAACTAAAATATTATTTTTGTATATATGCTTTTGCATTAATGAAATAAATGAAAGTAACAATATATAATGAAATCTGGAAAATAGAGAACTAGCATCAAAATAATCATAGTTTGTGTAATCCAATTACGTATTTCCCAGCTATCTCCCAAGAACCTTGTAACCTATTGAAGCTTACCATAAAACAAAATCAAATTAATAAACAGAATTTTATTATCAATCCTTTATAGTTACACATTTGACTTATCTCTATATAAAAATTTACTAGAAGTGTTGATATTTGCCTAAAAGGGAAAGGAAATTCTTGAGTAGTAGGTGTCTTCTTGTTTCAGCATTTAGGCAGAGTTGATTAAATTGATTTTTTAAATCAACTTTTTACAGAAGAGACATATGCTGAACATTTGTGTCAAAATAATTTAGGTTGGTATATTAACTTTGAGCAAGCTAAAAATCTTCAAAGAAGAATTTGAAGGGTTTTCCAGATTAGTATTTTTTTAATGGTAGAACTGTTTTTAGCTCATATGAAATTATGACAGTACCAATTAATACATTTCTAACATATCAAAAATTGATAGTTTAAAAATGAAAGAATTATTCCATGATATTAACATTTTTGAAATGTACCATAAAAACCTAAGAAAGTATTTATTACCTATCATATTACATTTGAGATTTCATTGGATTTTTGTGAATTTACTTCTTATTTTTTTTCCTATGACTTTTGAGATAATCATCTTTTCTTGAACAGTGTGGAGACTCCTGTGCTACTACATGTTACTACAAATATAATTCAGGATGGTCCCCAGGTATGTTAGAGATGAAATTATTTTATGGAATTAAAAGATGGTCCTCTGGTATGTTAGAGATGAAATTATTTTATGGAATTAAAAATAAGATCCAAAAGATTTTTTGAGTAAGTAATTTATCTTAAATATGCCATGCTAGTTTACTTTTAACATTTTCTGTAACAGATGCGTGTAAATGAAAGAAAATATTATGTGTACATCATATATATTTTTGTGTCAAAAATTTTAAATAGAACACACAGTGAATTCTCATGACAATTAGTTGTGAAACAATTCTCACTTCAGCAGAGACTAAAATAGTAAATAGTATATGGTAAAAGAGGCGTTTAAATTTTTTAAAATAATTATAATAAAACAATAAATAATGTGTATCTTAATTTGATGAACATTATACATTATTATCTAGAAAGATTAATTGCAGAGTTAAGTTACATATTCTAATTAAGGATCTGCTAAATGGCTTGGAAATACATACTAAGCACCATCTTTGTGAATATAGAAAAGTATGTTTTAAAAAATTCTATCATACTTGCAAGTCATATGTTTTAAAATGGATTCAAGAATAGTTAGGAAAAAAGGAAAAGCATGTTCTTTATGTAAAATTAAATGTACCAATCTAATTTAAAGTGCTTTCCTAAGATAAAGTTAAGATATACTAAATATATCAGGTACACTTGAAACTGCAGTTATTGATATTGTCCAAATCATAGGAACTTAACTTCTATGAAAAGAAGTTAAGTGTGTCATTTGAAATGACAATATGTGTCATTTCAAATATTTTTAACACCTCTGGAAAATCCTAATTGCAGATGGTTGCCAAGGAAACAAAGGCAATTCAGTAAATTAATTAAAACATAAATTTTACTTGATGGAATTTAGGTTTAAATTTCAAAGTGATAAATATACCCCTGGCACTACAAAATAAAATGTCAGACATTTAAATTATCACTGAATAAAATTAGTGCACATATAATCAACTATACTTTATTTCTGGCTAGATATATCCTAATAAAAATATTGCATTATATTACCTTTCAATAATCTTAGACAGTTTTCAAAATCATATAGGTAAATGTGATTACCAGAAATTTGATAAAGTAATATGAGCTATTAAATTATTTAATTATTCTTCAAATTATCAAAATTAATATAAAGTAGATTTGTAGTTTAGAGAACTATTCTAATCAAAAATGAATGTACGTATATATCTAGAAACTACATAAAATGAACTTAAGGACAAGAAACTACGTAACATTAGTTATTTTAAGCGAAAGACAGGAAAGTAATTGGAGTGAGCAATGCATTCAAAGGAAAAATCATTAGCAGTAATAACACAGTATGATTTTACTTCTTCATTCTTTACTAGTTTTATTGAAATATCAAAAGCCAGCTAAAACACAAGACACAGGAAAGATAAAATTAAAAGTATTATGCAAAAAAGTTATGCAAAAAGATAACAACATTTGATTAAGTTTATATGATTACACAATTCATCAATGTGTATGTATTCAGACCCAGGAGTAATGGTTAACATCAGTTTAAATTAAGTGCTATCACTTTACCAGAGCTTTTAGGAAATAGCATTACTGTAATAAAAGGAATAATAACAAACTGGATATTATGGAATTTAGCTTAGGCAAATAAAATAAAACTATCATGTTGAAAATAGTAACTCTTTTACTATTTTATATGAAAAAATATGAATTGTCAGAGTTATTGATATGTTTGGGAGAGTATCAATCTTTCCAGGGCAAAGGAACATAATATGACTCAAAGGACAATGGAAAATCACATTTTTGAGAGTTAATTTTAGTCGGATATTAAAAGGTTTTGAATGTCATGCAAGAAAAATTTTTACTTTCTTTTGAAGGCAATCAGGATTCATGGACTCGTTTTAAACATGAAATACTCATTTAAAAATTAGAACAAATATTTCCACGTAGGGATGGCAAGTACATTGAAACAATAAGAGAAATGGGCACATATGTTTTTTAGTGCAGTAAGGTAGACCTGAATAGGTTGGGTTAACAAATTTAGGATAACAGAAAACTAACAGTCAATAGTGCATACGTTTTTGAACCAAGTTAACTAATTCATCAAACACTTTAGTAGCCAGTTTCAGAAAATAGGCACTATGTGTTAAAGATACAATAAGGAGGGCAATACTGCCCTTGCTTCAAATTTGCTTACAGAAAAGGAGGAAAATAATGCACTAATTGCTATCGTGTTGTCATTGAGAAATGTTATAGGATAATAGATGTATTAGTCTGCTCAGACTGCCCTAACACTGGATCACAGATTGGGTGACTTAAACAAAAGAAGTTTATTTTCTCACAATTCCAGAGGTTGAAAAGTCCAAGATCAATTCTCCATCTGCGTTTGGTTTCCAATGAGAGTTCTCTTCTTGGCTTGCAGATGGCTGCCTTCTCTCTGTGTTCTCATATGGTAGAGGGCAATAACAGAGCTCTTTCGTGTCTCTTCTTAAATGGACACAAATTCTATTAGATCTGAACTTTGCCCTTATGACATCATTTAACCTAAATCACCTCCTTATAGGTCCAGCCTGCAAATATCCTCATATTGTACTTTAGGGCTTTAACACATGAATTTGTGAGGGACAGAGTTCTGTCAATAGCACTAGCTATCTATAAGCACCATACCTGAGCAGCTTTCTAATTTAATTAAGTGGAGAATAACAAGATGGGCTAAAAATCCACAATTTGCCATGATTCACAGAGGCTATTTATAGGGTAGGCTTTCCTTAGAAATATAAAGAAATTAGAAACTCTTGTTATCATCTATCCTTTAAGAGAAGAGTATTTTCATATCCTAAGGGGAAAAGAATGTTAGCACTTCAAAGATTATGGAGTGAGGGAAGGTACTTCAAATAATAATAACAACAGTAATAATAATAACAAGAATGATCATAATTTAATCATTATAGATGCAACAAAACTTTAGTTCTTAAATTATTTCCTATCAGTTATTATTTATAGTCTTAGAAAGTATTGAGAGTCCAAAAATTTGTACTCATGTTAGACCTATTAAAATTTATAATACTAGAAATTCAATCTGAAAAAATATTAAATACTACTAATTTAATTCACTTTAAAGAATAATAATAAACCATTACATACATAACATTATTAAAATAAATAGATATGTAGTTTATATAACTACTTTTAATTATGTAAAATAACTAAAGAAAGTAGATAATGAAAACAGTGACATTGTTTTATGTAATAGTTCTGCAAATCTCTTAAATAGCTTGCTTAATGAGACCATCTGGATCCATACACATCCTTTTGTATTCGGTCTGTTGCAATATCTCCCACCTGGTAGCCTGTGGAAAACTCTACATTTATGGGGGAATGCGAATGAAAAAGTATCATCTTGACAGTAGTTTGATTTCCAGAGCCCTTAGAAGTTTCTTGGAAAATCCTGTTAGTGCTGGTACGATAAAATCTGCAACAGCGATACTTTGATAGTTTAACTGTTCAGTAGATAGTTTAATTGCTTTATAGCTAACATAGAGACAGAAACAATGAGTACACTTAGAAATAGTCAATGTCAGTTGATAAATTGGACTATCCCTTGGTACTTATCACAATATTCTCTAACCTCCATGTTTGATATTGACAAGACTTTTTCTCTATTGTCTGAAGCAAAGGCATGATTCATTACCTGGACTGTGAATCCTTTTCAAGAACCTTCCCTACGTGGATGGGGATAGTTAAACATAAGCTTAAAGAATACTGTAACCTATTTTCTTCATACAGAGATGATTAAGGTTCTATTAACAGAATTCAGGGCTTTACAATACGACTAGCCGAACCATAATCTGTCCCGTTTCTCACAGCTCTGCATATATAATGAAAACAGATTTTGTAAAAGGCATCCTCTAAAGTACCCTCCTTAAGAAGAGTTTTGTAGGAGAACCTCAAAAGTACCACTTTCTTCTTAAAGATAATGTTAAGTATTCTTGAAACTTTTAGTGCTCATTTTCATAGAATTGTTAGTAAAAGTCATGCAGCCATATTGACACATTAAATAGATACCAATAATTCAGTTATTTCTCAAACATGTTCTTTAATTAATTGAGTTTTCTTAATTTTTAAGCTGATATTGTTTTGGCAATATATGTTGTGGTTTGTTATTTTTGTATATGCCTACTAGTTCTATTAATGTAAATTAACTTTATTAAGCATATCATTTATTTGCAAAAGATCTGTTGACCAAGACTAAAAATATCAATAATAAACATAATATGGCACTTTACCAATTGTAATAAATTAAAACAGTTAGCTTATGAAGTATATTTTCTGTTTACATTTTAATAAGTGTATTTTACAATAATATGAATCAGAAGAATGTTTGGCATCTCTGGACTGGTAGAAGTTGAAAATTTGGGACCAATTATTCTTAGAAATAATAATATGAATAAAAACTCCTTACTGATATATGGAGACAATTAAGCCTATTTTAAATAATTTAATTAATAATGTAAAATGACTTCTGTTCATTCCTATCCTATTACATCATTAAATATTATTGAGTTAGGTCCTGACATTTTATTCAAAATTATGTTTCTGGCATTTAAGTATTCAGCTCTAAATGTTAAGGATGTCAATTATGTGAGCATCCATCTTTTTCACTATGGTCTCCCATCAAACATTAATGGTGGAAGTGTTAATTCATTTCAAGTAGTCTGAAATATCTGCCCTGAAGAAGGCTGACACTCTACAAGTGCTCTGAAAACCCCTGGTAAGTAATGACTCTTAAAAATATCTCAGTAAATTCAACTCACTCCTAGAGGCATTTTAAATTATGTGTCATTAAAATGTAGTGCTTTCTCAAATGACAAGGTCATGCCAAAAAGCAAAACTACATTGTATTTTTTTTCTGAAACATACCCACACCAATAAAAATGTTACAACTTACACTTCAAATCAGGAAAGATAAGTTGTGCTACATTTACAGGCATGTAGTAATCAAGGTAAATTGTTATTTATATCAACCATAAATTTATACTGTGATACCACCCTATGTGAGAAAATAATCCTTTTGCATGAAGACTAACACGCTGCACATCTTAATATAATTTGGGACAAAAATGCAATCACAAAATTGTCTGTACCTAATGTTCGTCCTGACTTTCCAACATTTTCCTTCTCCTTTTGGGTAGTATGACAATGCAATTGTATGCAATTTTGTTTTTGGGTTTCAAGAAATATACCAATGAAGGCATGACTTACAAAGCAAACTGATCATTCATTATGAATTTTTGCCCCTAATGGCACAATAATAAATATATAATAATTTGGAAAAAAAAAAAACCCTGTAAATAAAAATCTAACAGAGCTGTGAGACAAAGTTATCTAATTCCACTTTTACTCTACAAGGTAGAAACAATATTTCGAAATAAAACTATTTTGATAATGTAAGACTAGAGATGGGCTAAATATGTTTTCTAAATTGTGACAGGATATTGACTAATTAGAATCGATTTTGTCACCTTTCTCAATTCAATATTTAGGAAAATAAAACATAATCAGGCCGGGCGCGGTGGCTCAAGCCTGTAATCCCAGCACTTTGGGAGGCCAAGACGGGTGGATCACGAGGTCAGGAGATCGAGACCATCCTGGCTAACATGGTGAAACCCC
>NW_012104909.1:233172-255857 GCF_000951045.1 Mandrillus leucophaeus | reverse complement strand
CTACTCGGAGGCTGAGGCAGGAGAATGGCGTGAACCTGGGAGGCGGAGCTTGCAGTGAGCCGAGATTGCGCCACTGCACTCCAGCCTGGGTGACACAGCACCAGACTCCGTCTCAAAAAAAAAAAAACTTTCCCTTTATAAGAAACTGATTTCAGATTTTAAGAAGAAAATATATTGATATATAATAAGCTAGTCAGTTGCTAGTCTATATTAAAAATGAATAAAAGTATAGAAAATGATGTTTTTAAATTGAGATGATGTTTTAAAAGTTTATCTAATATACTACTTGAGTAAATGACTTCTAATATCTCTTCTGAATTAGAGAATCTTAATAAAAATGAAATAAAGGTATAGCAATCCCACATAAACTCCAAAGTAGAAAAAGGGAAAATTTCTGAAGATGTTTAAGCAAAATCGTCTTGATAAAAAAACACACCAGGGACAGGCCAGGCATGGTGACTCACGCCTGTAATCCCAGCACTTTGGGAGGCTCAGGCGGGCAGATCACGGGGTCAGGAGATCGAGACCATCCTGGCTAACACGGTGAAACCCCATCTCTACTAAAAATACAAAAAATTAGCCGGACGTGGTGGCGGGCGCCTGTAGTCCCAGCTACTTGGGAGGCTGAGGCGGCAGAATGGTGTGAACTCGGAAGGCAGAGCTTGCAGTGAGCCGAGATCGTGCCACTGCACTCCAGTCTGGACAACAGAGAGAGACTCCATCTCAAAAACAAAACAAAACAAAACAAAACAAAACAAACAAACAAAAAACATATCAGGGACATTTAAAGTAAGGTAAATTATGGATCATTTTATTCTTATGAGCTTAGATAAAAAATATTAAACAACATATAATGAATTAAATAGAACAAAATATAAAACACCAATCAAATAAAGATTATTTCAGTTGTAGCAGAGTTTTTGTTTTTGTTTTTCCTTGACATTCAAGATAATCTGTTTGAACACATAATAAGAAATGAAAAAATCATATAATAATTTTTAAACCTGCAGAAAAGCATTTTACAAAGTAAAACACCAAGTCATCATAATAAAATATTTAAAAATACGATAAAAATTTAGTAGATTAAACATATCAAGAGAAAACCTACAACAGACATCCTACTCATATGCATTATTAACAGTTTTATGCCTCAAATCAGAAACAAAAAGGCCACAATAACCATTTATATTTGGATTTATACTGTGATCATAAATAAGACAATAGAAACATTACAAGAAATATTAAGCATAAGTTTCACAAAGAGGAAATAAATCCAACACCTTCCACAGATGACATAATTGTGTATGATGAAAATCCAAAACAATATAAAGAAAAACAACAGGATCAATAAATCAACTTATCAATATAGTGTGTATCAAATCAATACTATCGACAAATCTGTTTTATTTTTATATACTGGCAATGAGCAATTGAAAAATGAAGTAAAAGTGAATTTTACGGTAACCTTAAAAATTATCAAATTCTTGGTGGTATAACTTAAGATGTGTGAAACCTCAATAATAATATATTCAAAACACTGCTTTGGAAAATAAATAATGTTCTAAATAAATGTATAAATATATGATTATGAATCAGAAAACTAAATATTGAAAGCAAGATTTCTGATCTTTGACAACATGGATACTTTGGTTTATTTTTTGGTGGGGAGGGGTAGCTGTGTATTGTAGGATGTAGGATGTTTAGTAGGATTCTTGGCCTCCATCCTACTGGATGCAAGTGGTGTCTCCCAGCTATGACAACCAAATATGTCTCTGGATATTGACAGATGTCTCTTTGGGGTCAAAATCTCCTTCATTTGAGAACTACTATTGTAAAGGTTTCCATTTCTTTAATGTATAGATTCAATGCAATCTCAATCAAAATCCTATTTATGTTTTTAAATTCATAATTTGATTCTAAATTTCATATTGCAAGACAAAGGACCAAGAATAGTCGAGGCAGGATTGACAGACAAGTAAGCAACACTGGACACTTGCACTACCCAGTATCAGTGCATACCACAGTTACAGCAATTAAGGCAGTATAATTTTGTCAAAAGGCAGATAGATAGACCAAGGGATTAGTACATAGTGATCAGACAGATACACAGTTATATAATCATTTGACTTAAGACAAAGATGATACACACTTTGCAAATAAAATAGGATGGAGTTTCTGAAAAATGGTCCTGGATAATTTAATTCCCATAAGAAATGGTTGAATGATGTGAAGTCCACTACTTCAGACCACTAGCAATGAAAGGCACATCATAGAAGAAAATATAGACTATTTTTGTGTCCTTGGGTTTGCTAAATGTTTCTTTAAAGAGTACAGAGAGATTACAAATAATATATTTTATTATACTAAAATATTGAAACTATGCTTACAAACACAATGAAATGTCAAACACTGAGTGTCCCAACATATTTTCAATACTTAAATACAACAAATAATTCGTATCTAGAATATCAATCAGTAACCAAAAAATAGAAAACTCAATAAATAGGGACCTCACAAAAGTTTACACAAATATCCAATAAACTCATAAAATGGCACTCAACATCATTAGTCATCTAAGGAAATGCAAATTATAATCAAAATGGTGTAAAATTACATATCATGAGAATGGCAAAATTTTTTTTTAAATACAAAATTTAAATATTGTTCAGAATGTGGAGGGAAAATAATTCTTATGAACTTTTGGTAAAAATGTAATTTTGTAAATAGTTTGAAAAACTTCTTGACAGCATCTATTGAGCTTTAACATGTATATTATATTATGCAACCAGCAACTGAACTTCTTGCTATAATCCAAGAGACTCCCTATGGATATTTACCAGGATTTATGTACAAAAAATATGAATAGCAACCTCTATTGTAGGACTTGCAAACAGGAAACAATTCAACTGTTTATCAATGGTAGAATGGATAAATAAAGGTTTTAATATTTGTACAATGAATCACTGTATGGCAATGAGAATGAACAAATTGCAACCACATGCAACAACCTGGATGAAACTCACAAACATAATGTGAAAAACAGAAACTAGATACATACAATGAAACCCATATTATTGTTGAATATAAAATTCAAAAGACAGATAAAATAAATATTTGTGTTAAAAGTCAGGATAGTAGCTACCCTTTTAGGACAAGTGGTGACTAGAAGGTCTATAGGAAGTGCTTCCAGGATGTTCTTAAGTTATGATTGTTGATTTGAGTGCTGGTTGCGTGAGTGTGTCTAATTTGTAAAAATAATGTGTATTCTTGTGATTCGTGCACTCCTTCTAAGTAAATTTATGAAATAATAGTATATAGTTTGATAAATAAAAAATATAATGTGTCAATGTACACTTTTTGAGAAAAGTGATAGAAACAGAAATAAATGCAAATGAATATATCTAATTCCTGCAAGTATTTGAAGGTAGAATTGAACAGCACAGCAAAAACTAAGAAATGTTTTTATTTAATAATTATGTAATAACTGCATTTTCTTGATATTTTTAAGTTAATAATGACCGAGAATTTTCTGGAGACCACGAGAGAGTCTTCAGAAAATATGTTTAAATAAAGGGGCATAGTAGCAGAAGAATCTGTATAATTAGTTATTTTTATTTAGTTTTCTAGCTATCTGAGACAATGTAGAGCAGAAAATATCTCAGAACTACTTACCTTTTTTCTACCTCTGAAGGAATTATTGCAGATGTGCTCTTGCATGTGATATTATTTTAAGGTAATACATCTAAAGAAAAATCTAGACAAGCTAATGTTGAAGAGTTATCAGGAACAATTTTTGGATTACATATTTTTTACTTAAGTATTACCTAAAGTAATGTAGGTGTGTATATTAATGAAGTGTGTTCATAAAGAAAAATGAAAAATTGCTTCAAAGCAATGTGAAAATTATTTTATAGAATAAAATTAAAAGTTAATACTCTAGGAAAGTTTCTGAACCTATTTATTATTGAATATGCAGATGAAATTCTTAAAGCTAATGTTGATTGCTATTTTTATTCTTGACTAATTGATACAGAATTATACTGAAACTGTTAAATTATATGCATGTTTTTTTTTTTCATTTTAAATTGCTCTTAAATATACATAACATAAAGTTGCACTTCTACTATTTTAAGAAGTGAAAGTAAGGACTGGAATAGATATTTATATATTCATGTTATTCATTGTTATTTACAGTAGCCAAAAGGTAGAAACATACCACATGTCTGATGATGGATGAATGTACAAACAAAATGTGGAATATGTATAAAACCAAATATCATTCAACCTTAAAATAGAAAGAAATTTTGACACAGGCTGTAACATAGTTGAAATTTGGAGACATTATGCTAAGTGAAATAAGCCAGTAACAGAAGGCCAAATATTGTATAATTCCACTGATATGAAGTTTCTAGAGTAGTCAGATTCATAGAGACAGAAAACAGAGGGGTGGTTGCCAGGGGCTGGTAGTTGGGGAAATGGGGAGTTATCGTATAATTGGTAAAGAGTTTCATTTGGAGAAGGTAAAAAAGTTCTGGAAATAGATAGTGATAATAGTTGCACACCAATGTAAATGTACTTAATGGCAAAGAACTATATAATTAAAAATATTTGAATTGATAAGTTCTATAGTGTATATATATGTATATATAAACACAATTGAAAACACAAAAATAGCTTTCAACAGTTGTTAAAATATTAAACAATTAAATATTAAATCCATTAAATAACTCATTTCTTTGCTTCTGATAGCCCCTAGTAATAACCATCTTTATAATTTAGACTTTTATCATTCCATCTATATACCTACCTATCGATCATCTATGCATGTATGTATGTGTGTACCTATCATCTAATCTCTCTATCTAATCTATCTATCTATCTATCTATCTATCTATCTATCTATCTATCTATATATCTTTCATCTCTCTATCTATCATCAATCATTTTCTATTTGTCTCTGACAGTGAAAGGAAACATATAGATTCCTAGTCAGGCAGGGACAGGTCCCCAGTGAAACCCAATATTTAAGCCAAGGACAGCCTGAAGCCTTAAAACTGAGCTGCCAGTTCTGGGTGGGTCCACAACCATAGTGAGAACTTCCTCGAAGCCTTTTAGCCAATCGAATGGTGCTTTTTTCAGGCCTGCTTGTGGACTAATTGGCATGCACTCACCCATTCTGAGCCCATAAAAATCTCAGACTCAGCCTCACAGGCAGCCCCTGTTTTGGGCCCCCTCTCAAATAGAGGGATACCCACTCAGGTTCCCTCTCATGTTGAGAGCTTTTCTGTCACTCAATAAAACTCTTCTCTGCCTAGCTTACTCTCCAGTGTCTGCATAATTCATTCCTCTTGGTTGTGGGACAAGAACCCAGAACCCACCAAATGGCAGGTGCAAAAAGAGCTGTAACACTGAAAGTCTCCCTTCTGCTTGATGAGCAACAGAAGAGAAAAAGCCACTGGGAACTACATGCCTTTGTTTGCCAAGCTGTAGGCAGCAGAACCAAATGAGCTATGACACATCCTCATTCACTGAAACTGTGGGCAGCAGGAAGAAATGAGAGCTGTAACATTTCCTGGAGGCTTAGACATTGGGAGGCCCTAAGCAAAAACTATAACACCACTTGGGAGTCTGTGGTTGCTGTCATCTCCCACTTTGCGGGTGCCACTACATCCACCTCATCCAGACACTGACACCTAAGGTGGAAGTCAGTCTTATCACTCCTGGACCAGCTGTGGGCTGAGCACAGAGCCATGGCAGGCATGGGATCTGGGCCAGTAGCATGAGCTGAGTGCAGCTCGTGGGAACAAGTGGGCAGAGCAAGTCCAGCGGGCCTGAGCCAAGTCTGGGGAGAAGTACCATCAGCTGTGGAGATTTCTGGCTGGCGAAGGTGCACCAAGAGAATCCTATGTCACTTCTTCAACACCGGGAAACATTATGTTGGTTTGCACTGTAAATATTTAAAGGGACATACACATTCATTACTTTCCTTTTCATTCCTTACTGTCTTACATTTTTACTATATTTTCTAATTAGTTTTCTTCTGATTGCAAGAAGAGCCTTTAATATGCTCTTCAGTGTTGGTATGCTCATGTCAAATTCTGTATATTTTTATTTTCATCATTTTTTAGACTGGGCATATTCACCTTCATTCTCAAAATATATTTTGCTAACTTTTAAATTTTACGTTTGTTCTTATTTTTGTGGCACATTTTTTAAAAAATAAACTTTTGTTTTAGATACAGAGGGTGCATGTGAATATTTGCTCCATGGAAATATTGTATGATGCTGAGGTTTGGAGTAAGGATCCTGTTACCCTGGTGAGTGAGTATAGCGTCTAATAGTTTTTTTAACCACCTCCCCTCCGTCCACTTGTCACTAGTCCACAGTGTCTATTGTTCCCATATTTATGACCATGTGTGCTCAATGCTTAGCTTCCACTTCTCTGTGAGAACATGTAATATTGCATTTTCTGTTCCTGAATTAATTTGCTTAGGATTATTGTCTCCAGTTCTGTCTACATTGCTGCAAAGGATGTGATTTCATTCTTTTTTACAGCTGCATAGCATTCCATGGTGTATATGCATCACCTTTTTCTATACAATCTTTTTAGTGAAATGATCTATTTTCTTTCAGGCGTATACTCAGTGGTGGGATTGCTAGGTAAAATGGCAGCTTTAAGCACGTTGAAAAATCTCCACACTGCTTTCCACCATTGCTGGAATAATTTATATTCCCACCAAAAGTGTGTAAGAATTCTCTTTTCTCTACAACCTCACCAGCATCTGTTGTTTTTTGGCTTTTTAATAGTAGCCATTCCAACTGATGAGAGATGGTATCTCATTGCAGTTTTAATTTGTGCATTTCTGATGATTAGTGATGCTTTTAGCATTTTAAAAATAAATTGCATTTAAATTCTATTTGTTTCCATTGTTTGTGTTAAGAAGTTAACTGTTAGCTTAAGGCTCCTAAGAAGGTAATCTGTTTCTGCCTTTTCCTTTTGCTTTAATATTTAGATATTTTTAATAATATGTCTAGAGGAGAATATTTATATTTTTTATTATGTCTGAGATTTGTCAATATTCTTGAATTTGTAACATGATGTATTCTATATATTTTAGCAAATTTTAAGCTGTTATTTCCTCAAATATTGGTTTCTACTACACTCTGTACCCTATCTTTTTGGAAATTTAGTTACAAATAAAAAATATGCATAGTACCTTCTCCTTAATATTTCCATCTTTATGACTTTACATGTTTTAATATAAATAGTTTATTTTAGGATGCTTTCCTGTTAACATACATCTTTTATTTTAGTTTTTTTTTTTTTTAAACTTCAGATTCACAGGGTACATTTTCAGGTCTGCTACATGGGTATATTGTGTAATGCTGGGGTTTGGGCCCCTATTGAATCCATCATCCAAATGGTGAACATAGTATCCAACAGGTAGTTTTTCAACCTTTACCTCCCTCCCATTCTCCACCCTTTTTGGAGTCCCCAGTGTTTATTGTTTCCATCTTTATGTCCATGTGTACCTACTGTTTTGCTCTTACCTATAAGTAAAAACATGCTGTATTTGATTTTCTGTTTCTAGTCAAATCTTTTTGTTCAATTGCCTTACCTTGGTTTAAAACAGAAAAACGCCCCCCCACCACACACACAATTTCAATTATATCTTAATTATTATTGAGTTAATCTTTGTGAAGTAGAGGAAGGGCTCATGAAACTAAAATGACATTAAATCCCAGAACTAATATTTGTATCCCATATATTTTAAATAAGTTATTGACATCAATACTAGTTAAAAATGCAAGTAATGCCTATCTATTTATTTATAAGAGGAAGTTGCAAATTTATACATATTTACATATGTATATATAGATTATATATATAGATAACATATATAAAGATATACGTGTAGACACAAATATATGAATATATTTGCAAATGTGTACTATTCATTAAAATAATGTATTATGTACCATTACATAAATATAATCTATACACTATAAATATATACTTATAAACTTTTTTAGTATAATAAATTTTGACTATTCCTTTTTCTGAGATTCTGCTATAAAAATATAAATAAGGAAAATGGAATGTTTAATAAATAACTATATGGCACAGGTATTGGTCAATATATAAATATTATCACCTTTTTCAGAATATATATTTTACATACTAAATTTTTGCTTGAATAACATGAATATTTTGACCTGGAAATTAATCAAATTTTTTTAATACATGTTTTCAGAATTTTCCTTTGCTTTGCTTATATAAAGCAGGTTCTTTAAAATTTCTAATTCAAATATGACTGAATCTGACAATAGTACTTGTCATAAACTTATTTTTATTGCTATTGAATTCATAGATTGAATAGTTGATAAAAGTATGCTTTCTGAAGAAGCACTAAGTGTATATTTTGTACAGAAATTTAAATCACCATGACTTCTCATTCATCAACATTTCTAACCAAGATTATTTATGTGAAATATTTAATGCATACCTAAGAAATTTAGGCCATGGTAATTTATCTACTTAAAACACCAGTTCAACTATCCAAAACAATTGCTTTCTTTTTTAGTTGGGAGTGGGCTTACACAATTAGGAAATAATCTTGATCATATTACATCTGAACAATAGAATGTCACAAAATGGTGGTGTTTAAAATGGAATTCTCCAAGAGTTAATATTGGCCTAAAATAATTTGACATAGAATTATAATATTATATGTTTATACTTAATTTTAAAGAACAGTACTCTGCTGTTTTGGTAGTTAACTTCTGAATTTTATAATCTGTACCAAAATATTCAAATGCATACCGAAATATTTACTATGTAATGTCTTTAGAGAAAAAAAGTTACATTTAAAAGAATGACATTATATAATCCTTAATCATTTTCCTTAATGACCCATCTACTCCAAAACAACTGATAATATAATTTTAATATTTCTTGAACTAGTTTCCTGAAAGCCAACTTCTTTCATAGAATTTAATAGTGTGTTAAACATTAGTTCCTCTTGACATAGAACTTTGTATGAGAAAGACTTGATTTAAAATGCTTTCACTATAAATTACATGCTTAAGGATGGCAATTTCATTTTTTGAACTTCCCATTGTTTATCTTCTTAATATTGGAAATAATAATAAAATCCAAATAACATGGTTGGTAAAGTAGATTGTTTAAATAATAACTGTAAGGCACTTAGCTTATTGCTTGGAAGAGAAGAAGCATTCAAAAATTATTTATTACCATTATTAAGGATAATTATTAGCAAGGCATTCAAACTTGATAGATGATTCTGGAGAGAATGTATTTTTATATTAAAATTGTGTCTAAGTCTAAGTATTTGACTAAATTTTCAGAAAGTATACTCAAAGCCTTATACTATACTATATAGCTCTGAGCAGTTACTTTTTAAAATTTATCTATCATTCATTTTCAAAAATGAATTAGTATTTTGTCAGCTACTAAATTTTAGTAATTTAGAGCAGAACTACATGACTTAATTCATTCTTATTTCTCTTTTATATATTAAATTGTATTTTTATTGTGAAATATTTTTAAAATATGTTCAAATATCTCCTTTTACCAATATGCAGAAAAATAAGAAAATTGCCCTACAATCCAAAACATCAATCATTGTATTTCTTCTCCTATTTCATATACTTTTCCTTGTACGTATTAATTTTCAAGCTTTTCTAATGCAACATTAGAAATAAACTTTGTGAAGTATCTAAAATAAATATGAGATAAATTAAATTTTCCAAATCCAGGTTAAAAAAAGATAATGATAAATAAATTGGATCATTGAGTGTTTTGTGGTGTGACACATATAGCAAGTAGGCAATGCATAAACTAGAAAGAGAAAACTTAGTTTTATTTAATCATTTTGTCATACTTAGAGCTGCTCATTTACCCCCAACCGCCACGCAAAAAAAAAAAAAAAAAAAAAAAGTCATGAAAAAAGATGTCAGGTAATACAGATGCAAATTTCCTGGGACTGACAAGAGTGGTCTAAGGTCAAATGCATACTGCTAGGATCGAAGAAAGGGACAGAGGAGAAAACAGCAATGACAACAACTTCAAGTGTTCAATTCTATTGTACTTGGAAGAATATAAGAGTGAGAAGAGACAGTGAAAAAGATTAATTGAGTTGGCTATTGTTTGTGTCTTAATAGCACAAGGGCAAATTAAAAGAAAGATAAGGAGATATCTAATCGAAAAGTGGGCCTTTTGAAAAACACTAATCATGGGAGGACTATAGTTTTTAAACATATTATTATAGTTAGATCTAGTAACCAAAATGACATTTTATTTTTAAAGTTTCTCTTCATCTGCCTCAAAGATAAGAGTATGTACGTATTTATCACATTAGTAGTTTTTAAATGTTCAGATTATGTTTTCTTATATTTTACTATCTTCTAAGTCAAATAAGTAGTTATAAAATGAGATAATATCTGAGACATGTTTTGCAAATCATGACATAGGCCATTACTATGGTTATTCAGGTATTTTTTCTTTAAAACATCTTCCTTATCTTCTATGACTTATCTTTTGATATGTAAACTGATATAACATTTTTCAGAAAGAAATTTTGTTTAGGTATAGTGTTGGTAGTTTAAGTAGAGTTCCTCATATAGCATGAGTGTTATTTTCAACATATATATATATATATATATAAAACGTGACAGGAAATTTAGCCCAAAACAATGCTAACTACAAGAAATAACGTTGTATTCAGTATCTTTCCCATGCTTCAACCACTCATGGCCAGCATTCCTGCCCTCATCAATAACCTGAGTTAATATAAATCTGAGACCACCATCCCTGAGTGGAGATAGAGGGGAAAAAAACATATGGTGTTTGATGGCTTGTGATTTTACTTTGTTACTCAAGCTGTTATGTGAGTTACTAATTTGTTGTGATGATTATTTCTGTAAACTTAAATTTATTCTCATGGTATGCTTTTATTTGTCTTAAAAATTATATCACCTTGGTCCAGTTGGTATTTTTTCCATACTATATTGTTTCATTTTTTAACATATTGTTTATACTGCCTTAGAATAAATCCCCTCATCAGCAGATTGTTGTCAAAAATAATTTGTGGGCTATTTTAAATACATTTTATATAATTAAGTAATAATGTTAAGTCCTACATTTCTTATCACTTCCATCTTGCATCACAGTTAGAAAGACAGAAGGAAACAACTATTTAAAGAGACACTAGCACATGAACCTCTGGAAACTCACATCACACACACACACACACACACACACACATACACACATACAGACACATACATCAAAACAATAGAGGGAAACTCTTGGGAACATAATTCAAGCACAAACTTAATAGTCCATATTTTTAAAGTTGCCTGGACTCAAAAATATATAAGAGAGATACAGAAAGGCAATGAGATTAACCGAAGGTGAATGGGGTTTATGCTTCTACAGGCCAGAGAAATAATCTAGATCTATACCTATAAATGTCACAAACTCACCTACTAGAGGACTTTTGTAAATTATATATTTTCTTTGGAACTTGTTTGTGTTGTCTACAAAAGTAAAGTAATAATAACAAATAATGCTCTAGGAAAGGATCCAATAAGTTTTTATAGATAAACCATTTGCACAATATTATATACGTTAAATACAAATACTTAAAATAATGAGAAACTTTATCAAGCTCTCGTACATTGCAATTGTTTAGTCTTATAACTATGTAATAGTCCATTATTTCTTGTTTGTAATAGTATATTATTTCTTGTTTATTTATTCATCTGTTTGCTCATCACCTTGATTTAAATATAAATTTCATTAGACATGTACCTATCTCACTCCCTATTTTATTTCTGGTGCCTGGGACAATATGTTGCTTCAATGGAGTATTGAGAAATGACAGAAAGATGAATACATGATCATTAGATTAGAAGAGCAAAGTAATGGAAAATTAGATAAAGTTGTAGCACTGAGAGTAAAAATGAATTTAAAAATATTAACAAATGCTTTGAGGTAAGATGATTAAATAGAAAGAAAGCTTGGTGACTAATTTGATATTACCATCAAAGTGAACAAATTAGGCAAAAAATAAATGGCTTCAGTGACATGGGAAATGGATGCAACATTGAAAGAGAAGAGGAAGTTCAAAGGGAAGCAAATCAGAAGGATACAATATAGAATGTTTTAGATTACATTTTTAAGAGACACCTAAATAAAAATGTTATATGACAAGTTGCTAATAAGTAATTTAACGGAAGTCAGGATTAAGAACAGAAAGGTGAATGTGGATGTCAAAAAATAATAAAGCAAAAGAATGGTAGTTATGGCTGGAAAGATAAGCTAATATCTGACCAATTAAAATCCTGTTTAAGAGTTTTGGAATATCTTCTAAGAGCAATCTAAAGTCCCTGTAGGATTTTAAATAAGAATGTTGAAAGACCATTTTGTATTTTTTGAAAGAGTGCTCTGAGTACAATGGTAAAATTAAGAATTGATATGGATAAAGTGGTAGGAAAGTATTTCTTTGGCAATTGGTAAGTAAAATAAAAAGAAGGAAAGATTAAAACAGTGAAAAATTGGAGTAAGGTTTTACTTATGTATTTGTATGTAACAATGATTATATATTTTAGTTTTAAAGGTAACTTCAGTTGACAAATTCAACATATTAATATATTTTTATGAACAAAATAAATTGTGATATTTTGTAGTCTCATTAGTGCCATTAATGAAAAATTTTGAAGTTATCTTATTATGGAATATTTAAATGAAATTTTTAACAATGTTCAGTTTTTAGAAAGCATTTAACGATGTTATATAAGAGTTAATAATGTAAGTTTAAAATGCCTGTCCTTATTTTAAAAAGTTCCATTGTCCATAACAGAAGCCTTTGCAGAGCACTGACTTTGCACATTACTAATGTTAACATTGTGAAAACTTTAAAATATGAACATAAATAGCCATAACTTTCAGGACATTAATATGCATTAGACATTCAAACAATATATCTTGCTAAAATATGATTAATCTTACTGTACTCATGATTTTTAAAGCAGAAGCATTATTGAAATTAATTTTGTCTTGAGAGAGTAAGTGTTCAATGAATCTGATGATGTACTTATAATTTCAATTTCTGAATGGTATATTGAAATTTTATCATTTATAATATTCCAAATATTGGGCTAGATTAACCATTTTTCTATAATTGAGTTTATTTTGTTTTTATAAAACTCCATAGAATAACAATTCATTTGAAAATTAAGGAGTATATAAAACATTGGGAAATGCTTTATATATATATAAATATTATATAAATATTACATATATTTATAATTAATATATTATACAATAATGACAGCAAATTAATATATTATCTTTCCCGGTAAAGGAACTGTGGTAATGGAAAAACAACGTTGATATAGAGCTCCATAAACCTGCAGTGCCAAAATGTCTTCCAGCATATTAAACTGAGTAATGAGAAATTATTTCTATTTATTTATTTGTAATACTTAATCATATTACAAAATTATACTGTGTGCATGGTGAAATAGGCTATCTATAAAAATATGAAAATTAAAATTAAAAGACGTTTTCTCATCAGACACCAGTTTTCCAGACTATTGAATGTGAAAAATTTATTGTATGTTTTGTAGAAGCATATGTGAATGTATTTTTTAATAAAATAATATTTGTAAATATATATTATTCTGAAACATGAATTACTAACTTAATAATATACCTCCTCTATGTTTATCCATCACTAAATATAGATGGTCCTTGATTTATGATGGGGCTAACATCCCAATAAAACCATAGTAAGTTGAAAATATTGAAGTCAAAAATGCATTTAATATGCCCAACCTACTGAACGTTATAGCTAAGCCTCGCCTGCATTTAACGTGCTTAGAATGCATACATTAACCTACAGTTGGGCAAAGTTATCTAACACAAAGCTAATTTTATAATAAAGTGTTGACTATCTCAAGCAATTTTAAGGTAACAGTAGCCTCCCTTTATCTACTGTTTGCTTTCCATGATTTCAGTTACCTATGGTCAACCACGGTCTCAAAATAGGTAAATACAGTACAATAAGATATTTTGAGAAAGTGAGAGAGGCCATATTAATATGACTTTTATTACAGTATATTTTATAATTATTCTATTTTATTATTAACTATTATTGTTAATCTCTTAGTGTGCCTAATTTGTAAATTGAATTTTATCATAGGTATTTACGTATGCAGAGGTGAAAACCTAGTATACATATAGGGTTTGGAGCTATCTGTGGTTTCAAACTTCCATGGAGGTTACTGGAGATTTTATCCCATGGATAAAGAGGAAGTGCTGTACTATTTTAAAACTGAACATTAGCATAATTTCATAGGTACCTGAAGTATGGTTTCTACTGAATGCATATCACTTTTACACCATTGCAAAATTGAAAATTTTTGTCAAATTGTGGTAAGTTAAGGACAGTCTATAAATATTTATTACTACTGTTGTAATAACTGTGTAATATTCCAAGAAAAAAGTTAATATTACTGGAATGAAGTGAGTCTCATGGCTTAAATAAAATTGGAGAGTTGACTGGGCTCAGTGTCTCACGCCTGTAATCCCAGCATTTTAGGAGGTCGAGGTGGGCGGATTAGGAGGTCAGGACCAGCTTGGCCAATATGGAGAAACCAAGTGTCTACTAAAAATACAAAAATTAGCCGGGCATGGTGGCATGCACCTGTGGTCCCAGTTACTCCTGAAGCTGAGGCACGATAATTGCTTGAGCGCAGGAGGCAGTTGCAGTGAGCCGAGATTGTGCCACTGCACTCCAGCCTGGGCAACAGTATGAGACTCTGTTTCTAAATAAATAAATAAATAAATAAATAAATAAATAAATAAAAATAATGGAGAGTTATGCAAGAACTCAGCAAATCCAGAAGCCATAAAATGGACCATGCTTGAAGTCTTTGAGGAAAAGAGAAGTCTGAGGTGACTGAACTGAGAGAAAAGCAATAAGAGATAAGGCAGAGACTGGAATGATGGAGACAGATCAAGTAAAGACTTGCAGTCCGTGGCAAGTGTTTTGTTTAGAGTGATAGGAAAAGTTTCTTGCAAAAAAAAAAAAAAAAAAGTAAATGCCTGGATAGAGCAATAGAGCACATACCTACTTTAGAACAGAGTGTATTGGGGAAAATGACATACTGCTGACAGAATGTATGTGAAAATGAAAATGGGCAAGAAAAACAAAATGATTTCAAATTTCAAAAACTGAAAGGCTTAACCTAGTTGATAGCAAAACACATTTACAATTACAGTAATTTGACTGTGTGCAGTGGCTCACGCCTGTAATCCCAGAACTTTGGGAGACCGAGGCGGGAGGATCATGAGGTCAAAAGATCAAAAGATGGAGACCATCCTGCCATCCTGGCTTACAGGGTGAAACCCCGTCTCTACTAAAAATACAAAAAAAAGAAAAAAAAAATACCCGGGCGTGGTGGCGAGCGCCTGTAGTCCCAGCTACCTTGGGAGGCTGAGGCAGGAGAATGGCATGAAACCGGGAGGTAGAGCTTTCAGTGAGCCGAGACTGCACCACTGCACTCCAGCCTGGGCAACAGAGCGAGACTCCGTCTCAAAAAAACAATATAAATGTGTGTGTATATATATAGTAATTCAAGCAGTATGACATGTAATGAATACACAATGCAGCTGACACTTGAACAATGTGAATGTTGGGGCACCAACACCCTGCACAGTTAAAAATCTACATGTAACTATTGACTCTCCCCAAATTTAGCTACTAATCGCCTACTGCTGACCAGAAAAATGTGGCAAATAACATAAACATTTGGTTACCACATATTTTGTATATGTATTACATACTGTGTTCTTACAATGAAGTAACCTATAGAAAGATAATGTTATTAAGAAAATCATACAGAAGAGGAAATACATTTACTACTAATTAAGTGGAAGTGGATAATCATAAAAGCATTCATTCTTGCCATCTTCAGGTTGAGCAGGCCAAGAGGAAGAAAAAGGGTCTCATGGCGAAGCGCCAGAATCTGTCAGAACGAAGAAAAAGTGAGGGTAACAGCTTTTTTTGTGGTTTCCATGGAAAAGACAAGGCAAGGCAGTGTGAACAGACTTATGGTTAGAGAGTCAGAATAATTTCAGCAGGCTCTCAAGCCTGTTGAAGGTAGACAGGCTATCTCTAGTTGTGCTGTACCTGGCCCTAGGATGATTAGGGAAGAGAAATATTGCCTCCTGGGGCATATAGGTCAGATAGTGGTGTTTCAGAGCAGGGTCTCTGAATTGTTTAAGTGTATGAAAGATACACTCCAGGGGGAGTTATTTCCTATCTTTAATAATTGGCTAGCCCAGGAATGGGCAGTCTCTCCTCTCTCAGCAAGACAAGAAAGCATTGAGAATACAAACATGGAGAGTATATTTGATGAAGTGAGAAGGTATTTGAGAATATAGTTGATGCAATGGCTTATTAGCTCTATAAGGTAGGGTTTTTGTTGTTGATTATTTGGGATTTCTAAGATAGACAGTCATATAATGTGTAAGCAAAGATAGTTTTACTTCTTCCTTCTGACTCTGTATTTCTCCCATTTCCTTTTATTGTCCTATTACATTATCTAGGACTTCCAGTATGATATTGAATAGGAATGGGGAAAGAGGACATCCTTGCCTTGCTTCTGACCATAGTGAGGAAGCAATCAGCTTCTCAACATTACATCTGATTTTAGCTGTAGGATTAGTGGATTCTTAAACATCAAACTGATAAGGGTCCTTCTATTTCTAGTTAGGTTTGTCTATTTAACAGGTAACACAGTATGAATTAAATATCCACAATTAAGAAAATAAATTTTGACCCAGAAATTGCAATAAACACAGCTGTGAGTTCCAGATAAATCATCAACCAAAAGAATGAAGATTCCAGAAATAAGGGAGAATTTTTTCATGAGTTTTATGCTAGAGAATTTCTTAGACAAAACACCACTGTAAAAAAAAAAAAAAAAAGATAGACAATTTGGATTACATTAAAGTCCACAAGTTTTGTATATTAAAAGAAATTACTGCAAAATAGGAAAGGCTAGAAGCTGTGGCTTGCTCAAGCCTGTAATCTGAGAATTTTGGGAGGCTGTGGTGGAAAGATCACTTGAGTCCAGGAGTTTGAGATCAACCTGGGCAAAATGGTGATACCTTGTCTCTACAAAGAAAATTAAAAATGAGCTAGATGTGGTGGTGCATGCCTCTAGTCCCTGCTGCTCCAGAGGCTGAGATGAGAGGATGGCTGGAGCCCAGGAAACCAAGGCTGCAGTGATCATATTACAGCACTCCATCCTGGGGGACAGAATGAGACAACATCTCAAAAGAGAAAAATAAAAAAAGGAAAGTGAAGTCATTTTATGGGATACGTAGTTTTCAAAATATTTATTTGACAATAGACTGGGAGACATAATCTATAAATAACCAGCACATTTCCTTTAGAATAAACAGACAATCTCTGCCTTCTCATAGGCAAATGATTGAAAATGGACTTCCCGGCCGGGCGCGGTGGCTCAAGCCTGTAATCCCAGCACTTTGGGAGGCCGAGACGGGCGGATCACGAGGTCAGGAGATCGAGACCATCCTGGCGAACACAGTGAAACCCCGTCTCTACTAAAAAATACAAAAAATTAGCCGGGCGAGATGGCGGGCGCCTGTAGTCCCAGCTACTCGGGAGGCTGAGGCAGGAGAATGGTGTAAACCCCGGAGGCGGAGCTTGCAGTGAGCTGAGATCCGGCCACTGCACTCCAACCCGGGCGACAGAGCGAGACTCCGTCTTAAAAAAAAAAAAAAAAAAAAAGAAAGAAAGAAAATGAACTTCCCAACAGAATACATTTAAATGGGCAAAAGACTGTTAAACTTGTTCTGAAAATCATATTAGCACAAGGAAAATGTAAACCAATAAAGATTGAGAAAATGAACTGGCAACAGAAGCCTTAAAAATCAACAATACAAATAAAAACATGACAATATCATGTGTTGATAAAGGTATGTAGCAAGAGTAATTCACTTATCTCACTATTCTGAGTGCAGTAGAATCTTTAATTTAACAATTTGCTGCTAAGTAGATACCTAACAGGACTGCGGGCATGTGAGCCCCACAGTACACTTTAATCAGGAGAGTGCATACTATGTGATTGTCTAGGTATTATATTTTAAAATTGGCCCAATTAAAAGACTGTTTATGTGCCTTCCCATATTTATCTTTCTTAACTTGCAATTGGATGCAAAATCTTGCTCAAAGAAGATACACAGAAGAGCTTCATCTACCTGCCTGTTCATATAGCCAGCTTAGGTTTGAGTGCATACATGAAATTTGACCAGAAAGGCTGGGTACCAAAACAAGGTACTGCAGAGTAATTAATGCCCCATGGGAAGAACTGAAATCAATGAGCAATAGGAGAAATAAAGGGTACAAAGATAACTTCCTTTTTCTTTTTTAAACAGTAGACATTTCTGTCTTGCACATAATTCCACATACCTTGTGGAAAAGGCACAAGTGTACAAGAACAAGTTATGCTTTTTCTAGTGTTAGCCAGCCGAGTAAGATACTACCTTTATCTGACTTCCCTATCTCTCTGGCTACTTTTGCTTTCCCCCATTAATTTTGTCATCCTAAATTACAAATTTTCAGTAAGGCATAGTCACATAATATTTGCTTGTTGTACTGTTTGATAGAGAACATAAGAAAATAGGTGACAAAAAAAGAAATGTAGTACTATTAACTAAATCTCAATATCTATACAAAACATTTCTACCATTAAGTATAAGCTTTTTAGTACATGTGGAGATAAGGCTAGAGGATAAAAAGATTGGTATACATTGAGGGAGGTGATAATAAATTGAGAGGTAAAGACAAACTTATTTTCATGAAATGTGATCAATTATAAACTTACTTTAATAATATATTAACATTATTATTTGTATTTGATTTTAGCACATTGAAATAAAGTAGCATTAAAGAAGTTTAAAATTAGGTGAATTTTTCTACCTGACTATTGTAATATTTCTTATAATATCCCAATAGAGTTATAAAACAAAGATTATGAAAAGCATGAAGGTTTTAGATTTATTATAAAATAATTATAAATAAATATAATAAATAAATTTATTGTAAATAATAAAACGCTTTCTGTACATTCTCTTTATTGAAATTTGAAAACAAGTTATTTCTAAAATAGAGTTGGAATAGTTGCTATGGAAATGATACAGATAATATAAATAATTCCATTACGATTATTTTTTATATTGCAGAACAAAAACTATTTTTCTACTTTTTCATAACGTTACTTCTATGTGAAATCATATTGCATTTTCCTATTCCCCTTGCATAACATTTGCACATCAACTACTTGTAAAAATTTTGACCAACTCAATTTAGTTTCTACTCAGTCATATATAATCTGGCACCCCACCAAACTGCACCACCATTTCTTATCATTCTCTTTTGCATGGATGGAGCTTATCGAGAATTACTCTCTCATTCACTTTTGCAGACATCATTATTATGTTTTGTCTGTGTTTTTTGTAAATCTAATGTTATTCTTTCATTTACTTATTTTAGCGGTTGTTTATTTCATGTCATGTTTTTTGATTTTGAGGAAATGGTATAAACTGTCAGAAAGAATTGAATTTTGTTTCCAAAGCTAACAGTACACCTCCTTACAAGCAGAAGCTACTTTATTACAAGTGAACTTGCTGTTTTTGCAAGTTGAGTTAGGGTCATTAATGCATTTGAGAGGGTATATGGCAAGGTTTCTGAGAAAAATAAAATGAATGTCGAGTACCTTGTCAACACAAACTATCACACACACACACAAAGCACTACTGCTCCTAAAAATAGCATTTTTGACATTCATATAAAATAAAGAGGTACAGTTACCCAAGAACATTAGAAAACAAGAAAATAGGCTGGGTGCCGTGGCTCACGCCTGTAATCCCAGAACTTTGGGAAGCGGAGGCGGAGGGATCACGGGGTCAGGAGACGGAGATCATCCTGGCTAACATGGTGAAACCCCATCTCTACTAAAAATACAGAGAAAAAAAGAAATTAGCTGTGCGTGGTGACAGGTGCCTGTGGTCTCAGCTACTCGGGAAGCTGAGGCAGGAGAATGGCGTGAACCTGGTAGGCAGAGCTTGCAGTGAGCCTAGATCGCGCCACCTCAGCCTGGGCAACAGAGCGAGACTCCGCCTCAAAAAAAAAAAAAAGAAAAAAAAAAAAAGAAAAGATTATGCCCAATTCATTAAACAGGTTTTACTTTACCTGACTCTTACTAGATTAGCTGTCTATTTAATACTTGGAATGTTCTAGTTAAATAATGACCTTACATATGATGAATATATTCTGACAAAAAATTTAATGGTTCATTACTCTATTGACTCTAGTGGGAATAAATTCCTGGCATTTGCCAAACAAGTTTTTTTTGTTTGTTTGTTTTGTTTGTTTGTTTTTCTGAATTTCTGTGGAGAAGAGCATTATGTCCTCTCTGGCACACATGAAGGGAGACAATTAAGTTGTCATCAATTTCTTGTAATAGGTAAGTCATTTTTTTTTTCCTAAGAAATGACAAAATGTAACAACAACAACAAAAAAAGACAAAATATAGTTCAATATACTCTCACGCTAAAGGTTCATTGCTCAAAGTTCAGACTTGGTTTAACCTTTGGGAATTAGTGATGGAATAGGCCTTCCTTCAGAATTTTCCACAAGTTAAATGAAAAGTCTCAGAACTGAAATATTACTGAAACATGCTCAAACTTTAAAGGCACATTTCAAAATCTCTTTTCATGCTGGTATGTCAGAGCTAACCTGGTAAAGCTGAAAAAAAAAAAAAAATGAAAACCCCAAACAGTTCATTTTTATTGAAGAAAAAATTACAGTAAATGTGTTAAAAAATAGCAGTGTATATATTCTTTGACCAATGTCCATAAAGGAATGAAATAAGCTAATTCACAAAACTAAAAGCCTGGTATTAGACAAGTGACCATTATAAATTGATTGGCTATAATTTCCTAACTTTAACAAAGGGGATTGACCTAGATGATTTACTATTTTCCTTGTATATTTACAATTATATTATTTCTATAATTCGACCAAAATATATAAATCACTAATTTTTTTTAATTTACTTTCTTTTTAAAAAATTAGAGATATTTTCTTGTCACAGATATTCCATTATGGAATTATTAGTAAGTCAGAAGTACTTATGTTAAATAAAATATGCTAAAAAATAAATCATGATATATTCTACTTAAGAGTGAGAACAGCAGAATAAATCAAAAAAAAGTTGCATAATTGGAAAAAAATATTAAGAATATAAAGAACACAAATTAACTTAGACAAATTAAATTTAACACAGTTTATATGAGCAAATGACAATTCGTGAGCTGGATATTACTCAGAATCAGGAGAGGTTCAAAAATCTCCACCCAGCAACATGAGCAGGCAGTATTTATAGGCAGAAAAAAGAAATGACGTACAGAAACAGCTTCTTTGATCACAGTTCAGCATTTGCCTTATTTGGACATTTTAATAAGGTACTCCACTTAGACAGACATGATCTGTTCAGTTGGCAGCATGTAATTAGCTTGACTGCTATGATCGGCCGAGCCTCAGCTACTTGTTACCAAATAGACTCTTAGGTTGCAATTTGTTTACATACAAAGTTAGTTTTCAGTTTCATATGTGTGGATTCAAAGTATAGAAATAGATTTATGTCATATTAAATTTAATTTAACAATTTCTTCCTTTTAACCTTTCAATTTTGAGAGATTGAAAAAAACTTTGGTCATTGATGCCACTCTCACCATGATAATGAACTTTTTTCTTCACAGTGTGGGATTCATAATTCTTGATGTCGGGTCACTTATATGTTTCACGTTCTTTTGTTATTTTCATTATTCTTTTTTATTATTTGCTCATTTTTTAAAATTATACTTTAAGTTCTAGGGTACATGTGCACAACGTGCAGGTTTGATACATAGGTATACATGTGCCATGCTGGTTTGCTGCATCCATCAAATCATCATTTACATTAGGTATTTCTCCTAATACTATCCCTCCCCAAGTCCTCCACCCCAGGACAGGCCCCTGTGTGTGATGTTCCCTGCCCTGTGTCCAAGTGATCTCATTGTTCAGTTCCCACCTATGAGTGAGAACATGCAGTGCTTGATTTTCTGTCCTTGTGATAGTTTGTTGAGAATGATGGTTTCCAGCTTCATCCATGTTTCTGCAAATGACATGAACTCATCTTTTTTATGGCTGCATAGTATTCCATGGTGTATATGTGCCATATTTTCTTAATCCAGTCTATTATCGATGGACATTTGGGTTAGTTCCAAGTCTTTGCTATTGGGAATAGTGCTGTAATAAACATATGTGTGCATGTGTCTTTATAGTAGAATAATTTATAATCCTTTGAGCATATACCCAGTAATGGAATTGCTGGGTCAAATGGAAATTCTAGTTCTAGATCCTTGAGGAATCACCACAATGTCTTCCACAATGGTTGAACCAATTTACACTCCCATCAACAGTGTAAAAGCATTCCTATTTCTCCACATCCTCTCCAGCATCTGTTGTTTCCTGACCTTTTAATGATTGCCATTCTAACTGGCATGAGATGGTATCTCA
>NW_012104909.1:226887-232932 GCF_000951045.1 Mandrillus leucophaeus | reverse complement strand
AAAAATTTTCTCCCATTCTGTAGGTTGTCTGTTCACTCTGATGGCAGCTTCTTTTGCTGTGCAGAAGCTTTTTAGTTTAATTAGATCCCATGTATCTATTTTGGCTTTTGTTGCCATTGCTTTTGATGTTTTAGTCATGAAGTCCTTGCCCACGCCTATGTCCTGAATGGTATTGCCTAGGTTTTCTTCTAGGGTTTTTATGGTTTTAGGTCTAACATTTAAGTTTTTTAATCCATATTGAGTTAATTTTTGTATAAGGTGTAAGGAAGGGATCTAGTTTCAGCTTTCTACATATGGTTAGTCAGTTTTCCCAGCATCATTTGTTAAATAAGGAATCCTTTCCCCATTTCTTGTTTTTGTCAGGTTTGTCAAAGATCAGATGGATGTAGATGTGTGGTATTATTTCTGAGGCCTCTGTTCTGTTCCGTTGGTCTATATCTCTGTTTTAGTATCAGTACCATACTGTGTTGGTTACTGTAGCCTTGTAGTATAGTTTGAAGTCAGGTAGCATGATGCCTCCAGCTTTGTTCTTTTTGCTTAAGATTGTCTTGGCGATGCGGGCTCTTGCTACAAAGAGAATAAAATGCCTAGGAATCCAACTTACAAGGGATGTGAAGGACCTCTTCAGGGAGAACGACAAACCAGCCGTCAACAAAATAAAAGAAGACACAAACAAATGGAAAAATATTGCATGTTCATGGGATAGGAAGAAAATGGCCATACTGTCCAAAGTAATTTATAGATTCAATGCCAACCCCATCACACTACCGAACTTTCTTCAGAGAATTGGAAAAAAACTGTTATTTTTATTATTCTAACCATAGTGAGACCTTTGGATATAAAACAGATGAATTCATATAAGCATTTAAATCAATTGAGAAGATACAGCCCACCAAAAAGACTCTTATGATGGCTGTTAGGAGCATAACAGGGTGAGACTCCATCTAAATAAAAGAATAAATAATAAATAAATAAATAAATAAATAAATACAATAACAAAATTACTTTGCAAGAATTCCTCTTCAAACTTTCTACAGCTTTCTCATCTGTATTCAATTTTTTGTTCTATACTTTTCCTTTTTCTTATTTTGAAACAACCAATCATTTCAAATAAAAGTTACTCTTTTTCCCCTCATAAAACAGAACAATTTCACACCTTCTACCTTTTTCTTACAAAAAACACATCTTACTTTTCTTGCATAGTTGCATATAGAGAATTTTAAAATTATTTCTAGTAATATTAGTTACATATGTTAATTAGAATTTTTGACCCTTACTGACCTTAATTTCCAGTCAATGCTTGGAAGCAAGCAATTATGAACTGTCCGTCACACCAGAAATCTACAGATTGACAAATCTATGCATCATAATTTCTAGATGCATACTCTTTCTCATAGTAAAATTTGTCAGTGCGTCACAGAACAGGTTTACTATGTTTAGTGTCTCTGTAACAAGAAATTGTAGAGGAGGAACGTTTTTTAGGGTTTTATTTTTAGCTAGGTAATAATTAAATAATTTATTTCTGTATTAGTTTCAGCTTTCCTCGCTTTATGATAAAAATAGTAAAACCTTCTTGTATAGGGAGGACATCATTCATACAGAAATTTTATCTTACATCTATTTAGCTCACTTGTTTTTAGCAAATATGCTTGAGCTGCTCATGAAAATGAGACATTATCAGCTAACTAGTAATAAAAGCTATTTTTCTTGCTGACAAATTTTGCAATGTAGAGGTAACAAAAGCTTAATTTACCACTAAGCCTAGAGAGGAAATCATGTGTCTGTATTATATCTAATGTTGACCACTCTGAAGATATGTCTGTTTTAATCAAACCAATAGTATCTCTATTTACCAAAGATTACCCAACTGGAAAAGAATTTGAGTTACATCTTATTTTTCTGAGAGAATACTTAGCTTATATAAGTGCACATTTTAAGCCAGTTAAATAGAGCATTGTTTTACAGTTTGCTTTTTAATATCATAGATAAAATGTCACACATATATGTCATACTTACAGTTACATATAAACATTAATACTGAAACAAATCTTATAACATTCATTCTAAAAGTTTAGCCATGTGTCAGATACCATAATACAAGCATTTTGTAGACTTGTCCTGAACATATAAAGGAGAGGTTTTATCATCAGAAACAGGTTCAACCTTTTTTTGTTTTCAGGATTGAATGACAGACCACTCATGTTTTTTTGTTTGGTTGGTTTTTGAAAGAATTTGGGGGCATAGCAAAGATCATGACAACAAGAAAGAAGCAGACAGAGTTGGTAGAGAATTTAGTTAGAAGTGGTTTGAGAAAAGGGGTTTTAGTTGACTAAAGGGTTCCCATAGGAGAAAAAGTATCAAATAGAGATAAGAGAAAGGACTAATTATTAGGGAGTGTGTATATATATATATACATACACACACACACACACAGACACACACACACACATATATATATATATATAGTTGTTTAATGAGCCAAGTGTCAATTGAGCTCATACATGTAGACTTTTTGGACTTGATCTGAAACCCCATAAAAAATTATTATTATTTTTATTTCTGAGAAATTCATTGGCTATTGTCTTAGGAGTAAAGCCTTTGGCTATTTCCTCTAGTGGGGAAAGAGTCCAAACCAAAGGAATCGTCTATCAGATGGTAGGTTTAAAAATGGATCATTTCTTTTCCAATGGCTAGGCTATTTCCAAAAGAGGCAGACATTTCAGGACACTGGATTTATTAGTTTGAGCTACCTTGGCTCAAACTGTTTGGGTTTAAAGAGGAGGTCCTCATGGTCCCTGTACCTATTGTAGCTTTTTGTAAGAAGTCCCCCTTCCCTGACCACTGTAGTTTTTAAGTTACCTTTGGGAAGGCTCACCCATTTTTCTAGAAAAGCATGGGTTTTGGATCAATAGTTCTTGCACATGAAATTGACTGAAGCTCTACGTAGAGAAGTTCTGGACTCTTTGGGTCCAGATGAAGCCACAATTCCCTGTCTTCTAGTAGCCTTGACTACCTACTGAACCCAGTTCAGTCTCTGTTAGACCTACTCAGACACTGAAGGCCTCCCTAAAGGACCTAGTTATATTTCCGTTGCAATATATAAACCTAAAAAAGATAAAAATGTTTAAATAAACTCAGAGAGCTGATAACACAGGTTTGTGCAGCTTGAATCTGAGACAGATCTCATTCACAACCTCTAAGTGCTATGAGACAGTAGTGGACACTATGTTTCCATCAGATACCTTGACTTGGTCACTCGCTGCTCCTAGGGATGGCTAGAGGTCTACTGTAGATCCCACTTCAGATTCGAAACTATTTAAAAGAAAACCTCTGCACAACTAAATTTAGGAACGTTTATTTAATGAAAAAAATTCATAAACAGGCATAACTCAGAACCAGAAGAGATTCACAGAACTCTACCCAGCAATGGGCAGGCAGTATTTATATACTGAAAAGGGATGTGGTGACATAGAGAAACCACTTGGTTCATCGCAGCTCAGCCCTTGGTTTATTTGGGTATGGTGTGATGTTGCATTTGCTTTATATGAATGTGGTCTGATCAGTTGGCAGCCATCAAGTTTAGCTGCTATGATTGGCTAAAACTCAGCTACTTGTTAGAATAGGCTCCTAAGTTACATTGCAGTTTGTTTACATAGCATGTTAAATTGCAATTTGTTACATATGGTTTCAAAGTACAGAAAAAACATTAGGCTAAATATAATTTAGTATATAACACATTATGTAGAATAAGAGTTATCTTTTGAAGAAAGGATGGTATGAGCAATACTAGCATCTTTTAAAATATTGGCCACACTTTATTTCTTAAATAATGGGTACAATTTGTTTTATTTGTCAGTTACTATAGAAAATCTCTACAAACTATTCAAAGATAAACGAAATAAATGGAAAAAATATTATATATGTGTATACACACACACATATATATGACAAACTTTTATATTCTATATCATCCTAAAGATCATATAGGTCAATAAGAAAGAGCTGAATCTCTAGAAATAGCAAAGGTCTGAAGGCAAAGATATGTACTGCTTTAAAAAGAAATGTAAATGGTCAATAAATGTTCAAAAAAATATATAAAATTCTGTTATGGGAAATGCATTATTTTGAAATCCTGACAAAACTGAGCGAATATCATGCCTCTCACAAGTGTTCTCTCTTTCACCACCCTATATACCCTTTCCCTGCCTCTGTCTCTGTCTCTGGCTTTGACTCTGGCTCTCTCTCTCTCTCTCTTTCTCTCTCTCTCTCTCTCTCACACACACACACACACACACACAGAGAAAGGAGAACAATATGTCTAATAAAAACACTGGAATCATTCTAAATATTTATTGTCAGGGAATTGATTAAATAAAATATAGGACAATGCAATATATTATTTTGAGGACTTAAGAAAACAGTTTTATTGACAAAGACTTCATATACCATAAAATTCCATCTTGTAAGCTGTGAAATTCTGTAGAATGTAGTATATTCAGTGTTTTGCAACCATCATTACTATCTAATTTTAGAACATTTTCTTCACTTTAAAAAAGAAGCTCCATACTACTTTACAGTCACTTATTCCCCCTCTCCCCAGGTGCAGGCAACCAATAAGTTACCTGCTGTCTCTATAAATTTTCCTATTCTGTATATTTTGTATAAATAAAATTATACAATTTGTGATCTTCGTGGCTGACTTATTTCACTTAGCTTAATGTAATCAACATTCATTCATGTTGTAGTATGAATAAATACTTCATTATTTTTATTGCCAAATAATATTGCATTCTATAGATATATTGAATTTTATCTATTCATGATTTTCTGAAAACTTGTGTTTTTTTCTGCACTTTGCTTGTTATGAATAACAATGCCATAAACATTTATGTCTAAATTTTTGTCTGCATAGATGTTTCAGTTCTCTTGGATACATAATAGGAAGTGCAACTGCAGAGTCCTGTCATAGCTCTGTTTAGGGGAGAACTTTCAAACTGTTTCACAAACCACTTGAATGATTTTATGTTTCTACCAACAATATATAATTATTTTAAGCTCTCCATGTACTTACTAACACTTCTTATTGTCTACCTTTGGATTGTAGCCATCATAGCATGTAATGTATCCCCTTGTGGTTTTCATTTGCAATTTCATAATCACTAATAATGTTGGGCATATTTTCATGTTTACTTTGGCTATTTGTGTATCTTCTTTAAATAATTTTTGTAATTATTTGCATAATTGTAATTGGTATATTTGTCTTTTAATTATTGAGGTTTAAGTGTTGTTTATACATTTTTCATGCAAGTCTTTTTTTAAAGAAATAATTTGCAGTTATTTTCTCCCATTCTGTGCTTATTTTTTCACTTTTCAGCTATGTTATTAAAAACTCTTATATTTTTATTTGTATAGTCCAATTTATCTATTTAAATATTATTGAAGATATTTCTTTCCATTTTGTAGATTCTCTTTTCACTTTTTAACTGCATCCTTAGAAGCACTAAAGTTTTTCATTTATATTTAATTTAATTAATTCATTTTTGCTTTTGTTTATGGTTCATGTAATGTGATATGCTTTGATAAGAAAAGAAGTCTCCAGTTTATTAGTGGCTGTGAAATACAAGTTACAACATATTTAAATAAACATACGGGGTAAAAAAAAAAAAAAAAGAAAGAAAAAGAAAAAGCTTTTTATAGGTAAGCAATAGGAAATCATAGAGGAAGCTTTTATGACATTGTCGTAGAATATTCTTAAGCAGTACACTAGGAAAATACCTGGCCTGGGATGGTGGCTCATGCCTGTAATCCCAACACTTTGGGAGGCCGAGGTAGGCGGATCACAAGGTCAGCAGATCGAGAACACGGTGAAACTCTGTCTCTACTAAAAATACAAAAACTTAGCCGTGCGCGGTGGCGGGCGCCTGTAGTCCCAGCTACTCAAGAGGCTGAGGCACGAGAATGGCGTGAACCCGGTGGAGCTTGCAGTGAGCCGAGATCACACCACTGCACTCGAGCCTGGGCGACAGAGCGAGACTCCGTCTCAAA
>NW_012104909.1:225612-226837 GCF_000951045.1 Mandrillus leucophaeus | reverse complement strand
ATCAATGAGAACAAAGATACAACATACCAGAATCTCTGGGACACATTTAAAGCAGTGTGTAGAGGGAAATTTATAGCACTAAATGCACACAGGAGAAAGCTGGAAAGATCTAAAATTGACACTCTAACATCACAATTAAAGGAACTAGAGAAGCAAAAACAAACATATTCAAAAGCTAGCAGAAGGCAAGAAATACCTAAGATCAGAACAAAACTGAAGGAGATAGAGATACAAAAAAACCCTCCAAAAAATCAATGAATCCAGGAGGTGGTTTTTTGAAAAGATCAACAAAACTGAAAGAACTCTAGAAAGACTAATAAAGAAAAAAAAGAGAAGAATCAAGTAGACACAATAAAAATTAATAAAGGGGCTATCACCACCAATCCCACAGAAATACAAAGTACCATCAGAGAATACTATAAACACCTCTATGCAAATAAACTAGAAAATTTAGAAGAAATGGATAAATTCCTAGACACTTACACCTTCCCAAGACTAAACAAGTAAGTAGTTGAATCCTTGAATAGATCAATAACAGGCTCTGAAATTGAGGCAATAATTAATAGACTACCACCCAAAAAAAGTCTAATACCAGATGGATTCACAACCAAATTCTACCAGAGGTAAAAGGAGGAACTGGTACCATTCCTTCTGAAACTATTCCGATCAATAGAAAAAGAGAGAATCCTCCCTAACTCATTTTATGAGGCCAGCATCTTCCTGATACCAAAGGTGGGCAGAGACACAATTAAAAAAGAGAATCACAGACCAATATCCCTGATGAACATTGATGCAAAAATCCACAATAAAATACTGGCAAACCGAATCCAGCAGCACATCAAAAAGCTTATCCACCATGAACAAGTGGGCTTCATCCCTGGGATGCAAGACTAGTTCAACATACACAAACCAATAAATGTAATCTGGCATATAAACAGAACCAAAGACAAAAAACACATGATTATCTCAATAGATGCAGAAAAGGCCTTTGAAAATATTCAATAGCCTTTCATGCTAAAAACTCTCAATAAATTAGGTATTGATGGGACATATCTCAAAATAAGAAGAGCTATTTATGACAAACCCACAGTCAATATCATACTAAATGGCAAAAACTGTAAGCATTCTCTTTGAAAACTGGCACAAGACAGGGATGCCCTCTCTCACCACTCCTATTTAACATAGTGTTGGAAGCTCTGGCCAGGGCAATCAGGCAGGAGAAAGA
>NW_012104909.1:222633-225062 GCF_000951045.1 Mandrillus leucophaeus | reverse complement strand
TATATATTATATACTTCAAAGTTGCAATCATAATCTATATATCCATTAGAAATTTACTCTAACTTGAATTCGTTTTTTATGTTTGTGTATGAAATTCAAAATCACCTCTTCATTACTTCATATTATTTGAACTAGCAAATATGCCAGAGCATAAACATTTGTTTAATATTGGTCATTTTGTAACCACCTGATGGATTCATCTTGCCCTCTGCCCAGAACGCCAAAGGTACTGAAAACAATAGGTATTGCAGCAAAGAGAGTTTTATTATTGTTTAATTATCACAGTGTTAGTCAATCAAAGAGAACAAGGAGAAACTTCCCAAACTCATCTATATCTGAGAATTTTGTAAGCTACGGCTTTTTCAGGGTGCTTTGGCAGCCAGGGACCAGGGAAACTGAAATGACTGCTGAAATTACAGGGGTATCTAAAACTATCTTCGCTCAATTAACTCGGTTCCTGGCACAGTCCTGCAAAACTAGGTGGTGGCTCAGTGCTACGTCTGAAATATCTCAAAGACCAGTTCTTTAGGTTTCACGATGGTGATGCTATATATCGAAGTAGGTGGGAGAATTATAAATCTTGCAACCCCCGGTTGTGTGACTCTGTGGCAGTAAACAACTTATAGGAAAACAAGCCAAGTGATGCCAGGTCATTGTTAAACTATGCCTATTCTTTGGCAAAGTTTAAGCCCTTATCACACATTCAGCCTTGCCCTATGAATGCAGAGTTTTCTAACAAGGAGTTTTCCTTGCCTCACACTTTATCTACAAATTAAATTATTCTCATAGTAATCTTGGCCTCTGTGTTAGAATAAACAAAACAACCTATTTAGTCTTTAAGGTTAGAAACAAGATGGAGTCAATCATATTAGATTTCTCTCATTATTTATAATTCTGGAAAGGCAGTTTGAATTTTGGCCACTTCCTTTGTTCCTTCCTTTTTCTTTTCTTCCTTCTTTCCTCCTTTCATTCCATTATTTCTTCTTTCCTTCCTTTTGTTATTTCTTCTTTTTTTATCTTTCTTTTTTCTTTTGTAGATATGCTTTCTTTTATAGCAAAGTTATAAATGTCTATCATCTGGATAAATATATATTTCTATAATGAATTTTTACATGAGAATAAAATGTTAGAGTCATATCTTAAGAATAACAGGTCAAAAGGTATGTATATTCTTAGTTACCTTGAAGTATTGTTGCTTTTAAATTTCCATCCAGCATTGTTCATTCGGTAGCATTTACTCAAGCAAACTTTGATAGTCTTCTGATCTAAATTATTAGTTTTTCACTATCCATAGGAAATTAATGCCCAAAGGATGCCATTTGCACCTCAATCTTAGCCTGTCTCCAAACATTGTTATTACCAATGGTACTATTATTACCATTTCCTCTCCTCCTACCTACCCCACCTTTAAAATATTACTATAGACCCAGTCCCCTCTGCTGATCAAGAATTTGCAACCCACAATGCATTTTTCAATACATTTCCTTTGCCTGGAATGATTTTTCTCAATTAGGTGGAATTATTTCCATCCTCAACACTCATTTTTGGTTTTTATCTAGACTGAAATATTTCCGTTTCCTACCAGCCAGAATACTTAATATCACCTTCCATGCTACTCTAATGTTTATTATATTGTTCTATGCCTAATTAATTAAATGTAATTTATAGGATTCTTTTCATAGACTTTGGCACACAATAAGTTCTCAATAAAAGTCAAATAGGGAAACAACATATCATGTTGACTGTTAAAAATAATAAATCCAGTATACCTCCAAGATGGCTGAATAGGAACAGCTCTAGTATACAGCTCCCAGTGTGAGAGATGCAGAAGGTGGGTGATTTCTGCATTTCCATCTGAGCAAATAGCACACCAGGAGATTATATCCTGCACTGGCTTGGAGGGTCCCATGCCCATGGAGCCTCGCTCATTGCTAGCACAGCAGTCTGAGATCGAACTGCAAGGTGGCAGCGAGGCTGGGGGAGAAGCGTCCACCATTGCTGAGGCTTGAGAAGGTAAACAAAGTGGCTGGGAAGCTCGAACTGGGTGGAGCCCACTGCAACTCAAGGAGGCCTGCCTGTCTCTATAAACTCCAGCTCTGGGAGCACGGTGTAGCCAAACAAAAGGCAACAGAAACCTCTGCAGACTTAAATGTCCATGTCTGACAGCTTTGAAAACAGCAATGGTTCTCCCAGCATGGAGTTTGAGATCTGAGAACAGACAGACTATGCCTCCTCAAGTGGGTCCCTGACCCCCAAGTCGCCTAAATGGGAGGCACTCTCCAGTAGGGTCAGACTGACATCACATGGCTGCAAACCCCTCTGTGATGAAGTTTCCAGAGGAATGATCAGGCAGCAACATTTGCTGTTCAGCAATATTCACTGTTCTGCAGCCTCCGCTGCTGATACCCAGGCAAACAGGGTCTGGAGTG
>NW_012104909.1:218112-222583 GCF_000951045.1 Mandrillus leucophaeus | reverse complement strand
CTCCATACTACTTTACAGTCACTTATTCCCCCTCTCCCCAGGTGCAGGCAACCAATAAGTTACCTGCTGTCTCTATAAATTTTCCTATTCTGTATATTTTGTATAAATAAAATTATACAATTTGTGATCTTCGTGGCTGACTTATTTCACTTAGCTTAATGTAATCAACATTCATTCATGTTGTAGTATGAATAAATACTTCATTATTTTTATTGCCAAATAATATTGCATTCTATAGATATATTGAATTTTATCTATTCATGATTTTCTGAAAACTTGTGTTTTTTTCTGCACTTTGCTTGTTATGAATAACAATGCCATAAACATTTATGTCTAAATTTTTGTCTGCATAGATGTTTCAGTTCTCTTGGATACATAATAGGAAGTGCAACTGCAGAGTCCTGTCATAGCTCTGTTTAGGGGAGAACTTTCAAACTGTTTCACAAACCACTTGAATGATTTTATGTTTCTACCAACAATATATAATTATTTTAAGCTCTCCATGTACTTACTAACACTTCTTATTGTCTACCTTTGGATTGTAGCCATCATAGCATGTAATGTATCCCCTTGTGGTTTTCATTTGCAATTTCATAATCACTAATAATGTTGGGCATATTTTCATGTTTACTTTGGCTATTTGTGTATCTTCTTTAAATAATTTTTGTAATTATTTGCATAATTGTAATTGGTATATTTGTCTTTTAATTATTGAGGTTTAAGTGTTGTTTATACATTTTTCATGCAAGTCTTTTTTTAAAGAAATAATTTGCAGTTATTTTCTCCCATTCTGTGCTTATTTTTTCACTTTTCAGCTATGTTATTAAAAACTCTTATATTTTTATTTGTATAGTCCAATTTATCTATTTAAATATTATTGAAGATATTTCTTTCCATTTTGTAGATTCTCTTTTCACTTTTTAACTGCATCCTTAGAAGCACTAAAGTTTTTCATTTATATTTAATTTAATTAATTCATTTTTGCTTTTGTTTATGGTTCATGTAATGTGATATGCTTTGATAAGAAAAGAAGTCTCCAGTTTATTAGTGGCTGTGAAATACAAGTTACAACATATTTAAATAAACATACGGGGTAAAAAAAAAAAAAAAAGAAAGAAAAAGAAAAAGCTTTTTATAGGTAAGCAATAGGAAATCATAGAGGAAGCTTTTATGACATTGTCGTAGAATATTCTTAAGCAGTACACTAGGAAAATACCTGGCCTGGGATGGTGGCTCATGCCTGTAATCCCAACACTTTGGGAGGCCGAGGTAGGCGGATCACAAGGTCAGCAGATCGAGAACACGGTGAAACTCTGTCTCTACTAAAAATACAAAAACTTAGCCGTGCGCGGTGGCGGGCGCCTGTAGTCCCAGCTACTCAAGAGGCTGAGGCACGAGAATGGCGTGAACCCGGTGGAGCTTGCAGTGAGCCGAGATCACACCACTGCACTCGAGCCTGGGCGACAGAGCGAGACTCCGTCTCAAAAAAAAAAAAAAAAGAAAGAAAAAAGAAAATATCTAACATAAAATTCAATTCATTGAACTGTATTAAAATTTAAAACTGCTGTTCAAGAGTTACCATTAGGAAATGGAAAATGAAATCACTAGAATGGGAGAAGATATTTACATCACATGTAATCAATAAGAGGCATATAATAAAAATATGTAAGAGATTTCTACAAATTCTTTGTTAAAATATTGACATTCAATGGTATAATGAGAGAGAAAAGTGACCAGGAACTTTATAACACAGAGTATAAAAAAGGTCAACAAGCACAAAGAAATACAGTGAAAAATACACAACACCACCACACATCTACCAGAATGATCATAAAAATAAAAGAAAATCTATAAAGCAAGGATGTGTTGATATCAGAACTCTCATATGTTGATGAAAAGAGGAAATTTGTGCAATCATTTTGGGAGAATATTAGGTATTATGTACTAAAGGTGAACATACACAAACTGACTCAGAATTTTCATTTATAGGTATGGAGTCATCAGAACAGGTGTATATATATACACACACATATATATATAGTGTGTGTGTATATATATAGTGTGTGTGTATATATATGTATATGGTATATATATACACCAGGTATAAATATTCTCTAGTGACAAGTACATGAATGTTTATAGAAACACAATACATGGAAAATACGGATGCATAAATCATAATATAATCACATACTGGAATATTATGAGGTAATGAGAATTAATGATCTACAGCTACATTTGACTATATATATGTGTGTATATATGTGTGTGTGTGTGTGTGTGTATTTCTCAAGCATAAAGGTGAGATAAAGCAGCCAGATCAAAAAAGAGTACACTTTCTACAATTTCATTTATATAAAGTACAATGCAATTCCAGGTAATATAGTCTGTAAGACAGCACTCCCCAACCTTTTTAACACTAGGGACTGGTTTTGTAGAAGACTGTTTTCCTGCAAACTGGTGGTGTGGTGAGGATGGGATCAGGATGATTCAAGCACATTACATTTATTGTGTACTTCATTTATATTATTAATATAGTATAATATATAATGAAATAATTATACAGTTCACCATAGTGTAGAAATCAGTGTTTCTTGTTTACATGCAACTAGAAATCAGTAGAACTTGTTTACATGCAACTAGATGGTCCCATCTGGGAGTGATGGGAGACAGTAACAGATCAACAGACATTAGATTTTCATAAGAAGCTCACAACCTAGATCCCTCACATGTTCAGTTCACAATAGGGTTTGTGCTCTTATAAGAATCTAATGCTGCCACTAATCTGACAGGAGACAGAGCTCAGGCAATAATGTGAGGGATGGGAGTGGCTGTAAACACAGGTGAAGCTTCTAACTTACCTGCTGCTCACCTCCTGCTATGCGGCCTAGTTCCTCCAGGCCATGGACCCATAGCAGTCTATGTCCTGGGGCTTGGGGACCTTTGCTCTAAGAAGTCAGAAATAGTGGTTCCATAGAAAGGGGGTGAGGTAGTAGCTTCAAAACTGACCCAATAGTCCCATAAGTACTTTTTTTAAAAGATAAACATAGAAATTGATCATTCTAGTCTTAAAACTTCACACTTATATTTATTTTATGTGAGTTCATTCCTCAGGAAGGGACCATCAGGCTTTGCCCCCCAAAAAGTATCAAAGTACTGAAACTCACTATATCACATCCAGAAAATGAGATGCCAGACCCCTCATTCACCATAATGCTTCCTATAAACATCTAGTTTTAGTCAGAAAGATGGATTTGAGACTGAGGTCCCATCACCTCAGCTGCAGCATTTAAAGCCTTCTTCTTTGGTAACACTCGTCATCTCAGTCATTGGCTTTCTGTGTGGTGAGCAACAGGAATTAGACCCAATCCCTGGTGTTTCAGTCACAGCTTGAAGGAAATATAGGAAGGCTACATGTATGCTAGCAGTATCTCTCTCATAATCAGAGTTTTCATTTCATAACTGCTCCTTGTAATTTGTGCAAATTCCTTCAACTATATATACTTAGGTCCCGTTTTCTATAACGTACTTAAAAAGTCTGGTTATAGAATTAAATATTGGCATTATTAATTTAATTCTCATATATATTATATACATATATTTGTATATATACATCTATCTATAAGAATACATCCAAATACTGTGATTACATCTGAGAAGTAGTATAGAAAGGGTATTGTGGGAAGCCTTCAATTTTTCCTTTTTTCTTTTACTTTGATAGAATATAAATTTCACTGTAATGTTAAACCACAACCTTAACACTATAATATACAGCAAATGAAATATAATATAATCAATGATTTTAAAAAGCTATAAAAATGTCAGCAGTTGAATATTTCATTCAAGGTTTTAGTGCTTTGCTGGACCACTAAATTTTTTCTTTAATAGTTACTCACTACAATGCTTCTTTCACTAATTCTCTCCATATGGCTTCATAAGTTTGGGCTATTGTAACAAATTACCATAGATTAGAAGTCTGAGAGAAGGGTGCCAGGATGGTGAGGTTATGGGGTGGGCAGATGACCATCTTTTTATAACTTCATAGAGCCAAACAAGCGCTGGCAGCTCTCTGGGGTCTCTTCTACAAGATCATTAATCCCATTCATAAAAGCTTCACTCTCATGACTTAATCATCTCCCAAAGATCCTACCTCCTAATATCACCATCTTAGGAGTCAGGACTTCAATATATGAATTGAGGTTGGAGGACACAAACTTTCAGGCCATAACACTGTCTTATTGCTATTACAACTTTTCTCATGTTAAAAATATGGCAAACAAATTTAAATCTAAATCACTCACAATACTACCACCTAATATACTTTCCAATATAGTATATTGATTTTTGTTTATATATAATATAAAATATATTATATAATAAAATAAAATGTATTGACATTAATCTTATTAATAAAGTATAATATCTGTTGATAATAGTCTATAATATTAATATAATTAATATAAAATATCAA
>NW_012104909.1:216551-218062 GCF_000951045.1 Mandrillus leucophaeus | reverse complement strand
TTTGAAAACTGGCACAAGACAGGGATGCCCTCTCTCACCACTCCTATTTAACATAGTGTTGGAAGCTCTGGCCAGGGCAATCAGGCAGGAGAAAGAAACAAAGAGTATTCAATTAGGAAAAGAGGAGGACAAATTGTCCCTGTTTGCAACTGACGTGATTGTATATTTAGAAAACCCTATCGTCTCAGCCCAAAATCTCCTTAAGCTGATAAGCAACTTCAGCAAAGTCTCAGGATCCAAAATCAATGTGCAAAAATCACAAGCATTCTTATATACTAATAACAGACTAACAGAGAGCCAAATCATGAGTGCACACCCATTCACAATTGCTTCAAAGAGAATAAAATACTTAGAAATCCAACTTACAAGAGATGTAAAGGACCTCTTCAAGGAGAACTACAAACCACTGCTCAAGGAAATAAAAAGAGGACCTAAGCAAATGGAAGAACATTCCATGCTCATGGATAAGAAGAACCAATATCGTGAAAAAGGCCATACTGATCAAGGTAATTTATAGATTCAATGCCATCCCCATCAAGCTACCAATGACTTTCTTCAAATAACTGGAAAAAAGACTTTAAAGTTCATATGAAACCAAAAAAGAGCCCACATTGCCAAGACAATCCTTAAGCAAAAGAACAAACCTGGAGGCATCATGCTACCTGACTTCTAACTATACTACAAGGCTACGGTAACCAAAACAGCATGGTACTACTACCAAAACAGAGATATAGACCAATGGAACAAAACAGAGCCCTCAGAAATAATACCACACATCTACAACCATCTGATCTTTGACCAACCTGACAAAAGCAAGAAATGGGGAAAGGATTCCTTATTTAATAAATCGTGCCGGGAAAACTGGCTATCCATTGGTAGAAAGCTGAAACTGGATCCCTTCCTTACACCTTATACTAAAATTAATTCAAGATGGATTAAATACTTAAATGTTAGGCCTAAAACCATAAAAAGCCTAGAAGAAAACCTAGGCAATACCATTCAGAACACAGGCATGGGCAAGGACTTCATGTCTAAAACACTAAAAGCAATGGCAACAAAAGCCAAAATTGACAAATGGAATCTAATTAAACTAAAGAGCTTCTGCACAGCAAAAGAAACTACCATAAGAGTGAACAGGCAACCTACAGAATGGAAGAAAATGTTTGCAATCTACTCATCTTACAAAGGGATAATATCCAGAATCTACAAAGAACTTAAACAAATTTACCAGAAAAAAATCAACCCCATCAAAAAGTGGGTCAAGGATATGAACAGACACTTCTCGAAAGAAGAAATTTATGCAACCAACAGACACATGAAAAAAATGCTCATCATCACTGGCCATCAGAGAAATGCAGATCAAAACCAAAGTGAGATACCATCTCACAGCAGTTAGAATAGCAATCATTAAAAAGTCAGGAAACAACAGGAGAGGATGTGGAGGAATAGGAACACTTTTACACTGTTGGTGGGACTGTAAACTAGTTCAACCATTGTGGAAGACAGTGTGG
>NW_012104909.1:213022-214657 GCF_000951045.1 Mandrillus leucophaeus | reverse complement strand
AAAAAAAAAAAAAAAAAAAAAAACAGAAAAGCTGAAAATTCTTAAAATCAGAGTGCCTCTCCCCCTCCAGAGGAATGCAGCTCCTCGCCAGCAATGGAACAAAGCTGGATGGAGTATGACTTGGACAAGTTGAGTGAAGAAGGCTTCAGACGATCAAACTTCTCTTAGCTAAAGAAGGAAGTTTGAACCCATCGCAAAGAAGTTAAACCTTGAAAAAAGATTAGACGAATGGCTAACTAGAATAACTAGTGCAGAGAAGACCTTAAATGAACTGATGGAGCTGAAAACCATGGCACGAGAACTACGTGACAAATGCACAAGCTTCAGTAGCTGATTCGATCAACTGGAAGAAAGGGTATTAGTGATTGAAGATCAAATGAATGAAAGGAAGTGAGAAGAGAAGTTCAGAGAAAAAAGAATAAAAAGAAACAAACAAAGCCTCCAAGAAACATAAGACTATGTGAAAAGGCCAAATCTATGTCTGATTTGTGTACATGGAAGTGATGGGGAGAATGGAACAAAGTTGGAAAACCCACTGCAGGATATTATCCAGGAGAACTTCCTCAACATAGAAAGGGAGGCCAACATTCAAATTCAGGAAATACAGAATATGTCACAGAGATACTCTTGGAGAAGAGCAACCCCAAGACATATAATTGTCAGATTCACCAAATTTGAAATGAAAGAAAAAATGGTAAGGGCAGCCAGAGAGAAAGGTTGGATTATCCACAAAGGGAAGCCCATCAGACTAACAGCAAATCTCGGCAGAAACTCTATAAGCCAAAAGAGAATATTCAACATTCTTAAAGAAAAGAATTTTAAACCCAGAATTTCATATCCAGCCAAACTAAGCTTCATAAGTCAAGGAGAAATAAAAACCTGTACAGACAAGCAAATGCTAAGAGATTTTTGTTCTCACCAGGCTTGCCCTACAAGAGCTCCTGAAGGAACCATTAACATGGAAAGGAACAACTGATACCAGCCACTGCAAAAACATGCGAAAGTGTAAAGATCATCAATGCTAGGAAGAAACTGCATCAACTAACGATCAAAATAACCAGCTAACATCATAATAACAGGATCAAATTCACACATAGCAATATTAACCTTAAATGTAAAAGGGGTAAATGCTCCAGTTAAAAGACAGATTGCCAAATTGGATAAAGAGTCAAGACCCATCAGTGTGCTGTATTCAGGAGACCCATCTCACATACAGAGACACACATAGGCTCAAAATAAAGGGATGGGGGAAGATCTACCAAGCAAATGGAAAACAAAAAAAAGGCAGGGGTTGCAATCTTAGTCTCTGATAAAACAGATTTGAAACCAGCAAAGATCAAAAGAGGCAAAGAAGACCATTATATAATGGTAAAGGGATCAATTCAACAAGAAAAGCTAACTATCCTAAATATATATTCCTGCAATACAGGAGCACCCAGATTCATAAAGGAAGTCCTTAGAGACTTACAAGGAGACTTAGACTCCCACACAATAATAATGGAAGACTTTTACACCCCACTGTAAACATTAGACAGATCAACAAGACAGAAAGTTAACAAGGATATCCAGGAATTGAACTCAGCTCTGAACCAAGTGGACCTAATAGACATCTACAGAACTCTCCACCCCAAATCA
>NW_012104909.1:200885-206052 GCF_000951045.1 Mandrillus leucophaeus | reverse complement strand
TCATGTCCTTTGTAGGGACATGGATGAATCTGGAAACCATCATTCTCAGCAAACTATTGCAAGGACTAAAAACCAAACACCCCATGTTCTCACTCATAGGTGGTAATTGAACAATGAGAACACTTGGACGAAGGAAGGGGAATATCACACACTGTGGCCTGTGGTGGGGTGGAGGGAGGGGGTGGGACAGCATTAGGAGACATACCTAATGTAAATGACAAGTTAATAAGTGCAGCACACCAACATGACACATGTATACATATGTAACAAATCTGCATGTTGTCCACATGTACCCTAGAACATAAGGTATGATACAAAAAATTTAAAAAAATACAATATTATTACAACTTATAAAAATATATTTTCTCTCTATTAATGTTGAAATTCTTAAAAATACAAATAATGCTTTATGGATTATTGCATATAGACCTATATATTGAAATAGAAGCACACACAAACACAGACACACACATGCATATTTTGTGGAGTTTCTAGAATATTGGATATAATACTTTTAAAATTACATTGAAATAAAATGTAAGAATGCCCTTCTATCCTCTTTCATAATATTCAAAATTTATTTTCTTAAAAGCTAAGTTTTAAGATAGAGATCTCTGTCAAATACTTCTTGAGTAAGTTCATTATGAAGTTTTCCAGCCTATGCCTCTAGCTTTGAATATATAAATTTTTTATCACACTCAACACATTTGATAATGATAAGCAAATATGTTATATCTGTTTTGCTAATTGTGAGCAATCTTAAATCAAGTAGGTTTTCTGTATTATCTTTGTTGTCATTCAAACACAGTGCCTGACTTATATGAAGTTCTCAATAAACGTAAGTTGTCATAAGAAAGATAAGGCAACAAATCTACTACATTTAAAAAACAATTTTTAAAGTGTTAACGCTTATCTATATTGTACAATTTTATAAATGTTCTGTACATATACAGATATATATATTGATGTATATATGTATGTGCATATTTATGTATGCTATATGTTCAATTTCAAATAGTTTGAAAATGTGTTAAGGAAACCATATGCTCATAGAATTTCATATAATTATCTCAATATACATTAAACTCATATGTAGAAATGTTAACAATATAAGAACCGATTTTATATTCTATAATTTATTTAACTGTTTCTCACATATTCTGGTATAATTTAAACACATTTATTCCTGCTCTGGTGATTTTTTTTAATGTTGTTTTCTTTGTGGTTTAAATTTTCAGACCGACTATATTAATACCTGATAAAAGTATGATAGATTCTAAGTACACATTATTTTGTCTAAGATTAGGTTCTGTATATTTATTTTTCTCATCAAGATTATTTAAGAACAACAATACTTCTCTATTGAAAGTTAATTATAATTTTTTTACTGAATCTATGTTTTGTAACAGTAAGTTTTTATATATAAAAATCAGGTTGCTAAGCTTTCTTTTACCAAATATATTCAAATACCTATATACAAAATTACTTACTTTGCAGCCTAAATAAAGAATACCTTTCTGGGTATGTAAAGATGCAGCTGTTGAAAGACTAAAGCTTGCAAAAATAATAGCAATAGTGTTAATAACACTGCTTATGCTGAACAATCAGTTTGGTGTTAGAATCTATGGAATCTGATACTATGTAATTGATATGCTTCATTACCAGTAGGAATTCCAGGATATTTTTGTTCATATCAGCTAAGAAGGATATTCAAGTATACTAAAAGCTGAAGAAAAGATATTGGCCTATTCTTTTTTTCTTTTAAAAATATATCAGTAAATTTTTAATGTGCTAAAAACACTCTAAAATTTAGAAAAATCAATAAAATTGAAAACAATAATTATAGGTTGTTTTTCAGTGAAATTAATGTAGTTAATTGAAAGTATTTGTCACTGAATATGGACAAATTAGAGACATAAGTTAGATACAGATGAGTACACAAATAAGCCTATATGTTTTAAAATATGGCATCTGTTATTTTTAGAAATGCATATTTTGAGATTTTAAAAATTGAATACTTAAATCTAAGTAAACAACAATATATTCATAAAGCAAACCATCAAGTATAGTATGCCTCTATGCTTACCAGTCCCAGAGAACTGTCCCTCATCAATGTATAAGATATATAAGATTTTACTATGTCAATTTTCCAATTAACTCCATTTAATTATTGACTTTGTAATAATTAAGACACAGTCTGAGTCTTAATTTAGCATGGGACATCAGCTTATACTTCATACTTATTATCTTGAATCTGAAATATGTAAATTGGGCCAGCAGGCTGAAAAGTCAGTTGTGATTTCTATGTTAAAGTCTTGGGGCAGAATTCCTTCTTCTATGGGAAATTTCCATTTTTGCTCTTAAGTTTTTTAACAGATAGGATAAATCCCACTCACATTATGGAAGTTAACCTTCTTAAAATCAATTGATTGAAAATGTTAGTCACATCTACAAAGTACCTTCACAGCATTGTCTAGACAGACACTTGAACAAACAACTAGAAACTCAAGCCTAACCAAGCTTACAAAAACAAACCAACACACAGGACAGATAGGAATAACTGGTGAATAAATTACATGAAATTCACTGGTATATATTCTTTAGCGACCAGACCTTGAGGCTGACCTATAGACCATGTAAATCACTGTAGACAGATAATAGCACAGAAAACTTCGCAATGGCCCTGTCTCTTATGGGATGTGCCATTACTCTATTGTTCAGATAGATTAGAAATGTGCTGGCTTTTCTTTACTTGAAAATCATTGAGTCGATTTGCAGAATAATGAAACGGGAAATATCTGTAACACATGGAGGGGTTTTAATGTTTATGTTAATCTTATATGCCATTATTTCATATTCCAAGAAATGTATGTGTATAATAGTTACTGGTATTGAAATATTTATTCCCAACAGACTTCAGTTTAATAACATTTATCTACTGTTTCTTAAAATGTTATGTTTGCCAGATAACTTTATTGCATTTCATTTTAATTCTTCAAGTTTGTACTGCTAATTATTTTCATGTGATTGTAAACTGTAGAATTGAGAATCAAAGCACAAATTGTATGAACCAGGTATTTTAGTTTGTCAGGTAAGTGCTGCTGGTCCACCAGAAGACACAAAGCATTTTCCCTGACAAGAAGGTGAAGAAGAAGACAAAGAAAAGGAAGAAGAAAAGCAACTGTGACTGGCTACTGGGTTGAAATTTTAGTAGTAGTATTGATGATAATAATAATAATAATAAGAAGAAGAAGAATGATAATTATTTTATTATAAGAGATTCTCATGGTCAACGACACAACTTTGCTCAAGCAAGGTGTAGTTCTACAGTTTTCATCTGTGGATCTTAATCTCTAAATTTCTAGGTTTATAGTGTTTGCATATGGATCTTCTTGAGCTTCATGGTTTTACTTCATTGATTTGTTGTGTGGGGACTGTGGAGACACAGCCTTGAAAACCTCCCTTGCTGTCCTGGGAGTATAATAATGCTTTAAATGTGTACTTCTTGGCACACTCTTTATCTTATATCTGTGTGTTTTGTAGAGAAAAAATTAATACCTAATCCACCTTCTTGCCTGAGCCTCTGTTGTGCTCAGTATGATAAATATAAACTTTATTGTATGTTACAACTTAATCACTGTGTATAAAATATTTCTCCTGAAGCTCCTATTTTTTAATGCTCCTTTTCTTTGTAAGCATACCTATTCAGTCTAATATTTCTGAATGTCTTCCAGAGTTTACAGATTTATTTAGCAAATGAAAATCCAGGCCTCCAGTCCAATTTGAATTTATGATAAACAACAAATTTATTTTAGTATAATTATTTTCCAAATATTTCATATTATATATTTAAACCAAAAGTGTATTTGTTGTTTACCAGAAATTCAAATTTATCTGAGTGCTGGATTTTTTCTGGCAACTCTACCTAGTGTACACAGCGTCTCAATCCACATCATCTGCTAGTTTGGTACATATTACCTGTTTTTCAATAAAGCCTCACCTGTGTCCATGATTGCATCCATACCTTTCTGTCCTGTAGATGTTTTTTTCTTATGTCTCTAATGGCATTTAATATCTTGATATATCTGATCACATTTGGGAGTTTCCTGTAGGCAGAGACAATGTTCTCTTCATCTTTGTACTCGCAGCACATATACCATGGCTTAACCTTAAAAGGAAATTAGTTAGTCATTGCTGGCTACATTAATATATGTTTGTTCCTTCCTTTGATTTAGCAATAGACTTTGAGAGAAAGTGCACAATAGTAGTAATAATGACTAATATTTCTTGAGTGTTGTCTATATTCGAAGCATTATTCTGTGTGCTAGTTCTGGTATAATATATGAGTTATTACAAAGCCTCAGATTTTACAAAATCATGCATTAAATGTAAGGTAGATAGATAGAAGAAGTTCAAATAATATGCAGGTTTATAATCAGAAGACCAACAATAACAGTATTGATTCTAGTAACTATGCTGGTTCATATTAAAAACAAGTAAAATTTATAATAAGTAACAGAAAAAACACTACGATAAATCTAGTACTTTACATTAAAATTAACAAAATAGGGATGGGAACTTGATATAAAGAGTATAAGGAAGTATTGTTGTTCAGTTATGGATATATGATAAACATGTACAAGTCAGCTAGAACTGTGAAATAAGCGTATTCAGGACAGAGCATGGTGTCAAATTGAGCATCAAAGAAGAGTGATTGGACATCACATACATCATTGCATGGTGCATGGTGTTGTGGTTTGCTATTTCCTCTTGTGTATGTCATTTTCTGTATAGCTGATTTTATCTGTAAGAGCAAAATTAAATGAATAAAAAAGAAGCTGGGAAAATTTGGCATGGACCAACACAAATTCTTTGTTATGTCAACATTATCCCTATTTACTGATTACCTGTATGATTAATTTTATGAGTTAATGTTTCTAAAAAGCCTATGCAGGTAAGAACTGGCATTTTTTTTTTTTTCATTTTCCTAGCTCTTTTATCATTTAGAAAAAATACCTGGAACAAAAAACTTTTTTTTTTAATTAGTGTACTTTAAGTTCTAGGGTATATGTGCACAACGTGCAGGTTTGTTACATATGTATACATGTGCCATGTTGATGTGCTGCACCCATTAACTCGTCATTTATGTTAGGTGTATCTCCTAATG